>NC_053028.1:489345867-489378936 GCF_003073215.2 Triticum urartu | reverse complement strand
GGTGCTGCATTTATATGCTTCTGTTTTTTTTGTGCATGTATCAGCTGTCCGCCTTCTTCTTTTCTTAAATAGGGAGTTGTATTAATTAAAAAAGAAAAAAATTGCTCTTACAATCTTGCATGGCCACGTTCAACACGCAGGCATTGTCCTTACATAACACCACCACGCAAGTCTCTACGCCCAAGCACTACTAGGGAAAACCCTAGTAGTAGCGCGGGTTTTGAGGCTACAGCAGCGTGGGCAACCGCGCTACTACTACGGCGCTACAGCTAACTGTTAGTAGTAGCGTGGTCTATACACGTGCTACTACTATTGATTATAACAACAGCGCTTTTCTAGAACGTGCTACTATTAGTTAGCTGTAGCGCTTTCCTAGCCCCGTGCTACTGCTATATCTTTCATCACCCCCCACGCTTCCTACCCCGTTTTAGTTTTAATAAACTACAATTTCCAAATACTAGGTACTACTAGATATCAATTTCATAAAGCATTATGGGTATTGGGTAGTATTCCCTCCGTTCCAAATTACTAGTCATGGTTTTATTTCAAATTTGAACTAAAACCACGACTAGTAATTTGGAACGGAGGGAGCACTAGATAATAATTTCATATATAGTCAACATGCATCCTCAAGTAGTACTAGGTGATATCGACGACGATCATCATATGTAGTTCTAGATGATATCAATGACGATCATCATATGTAGTTCTAGATGATATCGACGATGATCATCATATGTAGTTCTAGATGATATAGCCACACACACATATGTAGTTCTAGATGATATCGACGACGATCATCATCCGCAAGCCTGGGCGGTGGGTGTTCCTGATAGTAATTAGGATGGCCTGTCCAACACGAAGATACTGTTGGAAATATGCCCTAGAGGCAATAATAAAGTGGTTATTATTATATTTCCTTGTTCACGATAATTGTCTATTGTTCATGCTATAATTGTGTTATCCGGAAGTCGTAATACATGTGTGAATACATAGACCTCAACATGTCCCTAGTGAGCCTCTAGTTGACTAGCTCATTGATCAATAGATGGTTACGTTTTCCTGACCATGGACATTGGATGTCATTGATAATGGGATCACATCATTAGGAGAATGATGTGATGGACAAGACCCAGTCTTTAGCATAACACAAGATCGTGTAGTTCGTTTGCTAAAGCTTTTCTAATGTCAAGTATCATTTCCTTAGACCATGAGATTGTGCAACTCCGGGATACCGTAGGAATGCTTTGGGTGTACCAAACGTCACAACGTAACTGGGTGGCTATAAAGGTGCACTACAGGTATCTCCGAAAGTGTATGTTGGGTTGGTACGAATCGAGACTGGGATTTGTCACTCCGTGTGACGGAGAGGTATCTCTGGGCCCACTCGGTAATGCATCATCATAATGAGCTCAATGTGACTAAGGAGTTAGCCACGGGATCATGCATTACGGAACGAGTAAAGAGACTTGCTGGTAACGAGATTGAATGAGGTATGGGAAATACCGACGATCGAATCTCGGGCAAGTAACATAGCGATGGACAAAGGGAATTGTATACGGGATTGATTGAATCCTCGACATCGTGGTTCATCCGATGAGTGTTGGGGAACGTAGTAATTTCAAAAAATTTCCTACGCACACGCAAGATCATGATGATGCATAGCAACGAGAGGGAGAGTGTGATCTACGTACCCTTGTAGACCAACAGCGGAAGCGTTAGCACAACGCGGTTGATGTAGTCGTACGTCTTCATGGCCCGACCGATCAAGAACCGAAAATACGGCACCTCCGAGTTTTAGCACACGTTCAGCTCGATGACGATCCCCGGACTCCGATCCAGCAAAGTGTCGGGGAAGAGTTCCGTCAGCACGATGGCGTGGTGACGATCTTGATGTTCTACCGTCGCAGGGCTTCGCCTAAGCACCACTACAATATTATCGAGGATTATGGTGGAAGGGGGCACCGCACACGGCTAAGAATATGATCACGTGGATCAACTTGTGTCTATGGGGTGCCCCCTGCCTCTGTATATAAAGGATCAAGGGGGGGTGCGGCAGGCCAGGAGGAGGGCGCGCCAGGAGGAGTCCTACTCCCACCGGGAGTAGGATTCCCCCCCTTTCCTAGTTGGAATAGGATTCGGGAAGGGGGAAAGAGGAGAGAGAGAAGGAAGGGGGGCGCCGCCCCCCTCTCCTTGTCCTATTCGGACTAGGGGGGGAGGGGCGCGCGGCCCAGCCCTGGCCACCTCTCCTCTCTTCCACTAAAGCCCACTAAGGCCCATATACCTCCCGGGGGGTTCCGGTAACCTCCCAGTACTCCGGTAAAATCCCGATTTCACCCGGAACACTTCCGATATCCAAATATAGGCTTCCAATATATCAATCTTTATGTCTTGACCATTTCGAGACTCCTCGTCATGTCCGTGATCACATCCGGGACTCCGAACAAACTTCGGTACATCAAAATGCATAAACTCATAATATAACTGTCATCAAAACCTTAAGCGTGCGGACCCTACGGGTTCGAGAACAATGTAGACATGACCGAGACACATCTCCGGTCAATAACCAATAGCGGAACCTGGATGCTCATATTGGCTCCCACATATTCTACGAAGATCTTTATCAACATACGTTGTTCCCTTTGTCATCGGTATGTTACTTGCCTGAGATTCGATCGTCGGCTAATAGCGGGACCATGGATGCCCACACAGGGTTGGATCCTCCTACATAGTTCTAATATCGGAGATGCTTTATCGGTGCAGAGCGCTGCATAAGCATGACATATCGGTTCATAGCTTTGTTCGCTCAAGTTCAATCTCGTTACCGTTTGTCCATCGGTATGTATGGGCACAGTTTGCTCTTATCTCAACGATCGTTGGGAATTCATTGTACTGACTCATTTCATAGCCTATTACCTACGTCTAACTAAATGCTTCGTTTAACGCTTGGTAATGCTTGCAAGGGCTTTATGTGTGGTGCAATTACCCAGCAATTCTCGGGGAGGACTACAGGGTTCTGGGACCTGAGAGATATACTCTAGCGCAACTAACTCTCACACGGTAAGATGTTGCACAAGATGGCAGTGCAGCAAAGGATCTAAAGCTAACAGAATGGAATGACGCTGCACACTTAATCGGATCCACATGAGGTGAACGACGACCACCAGAGAGAGGATATACGCTTCTCATATAATCGACTAGTTACGTTGTGACATTTTGGGTGCTAGCACACCACGAAAGTGTCATATCTCGAGTCGCGAGCAAAACACGGCGCGTAAATGGTTGGCATAAGAAACTCTATAGGTCATAGGGAACACGGTGCAGCATACAGTCATGAAGGAAAGCAATAGGCAAATCACCAACTACATGTACGCCTTTAGGTAGACACCGGTGTAGTACATCCGTTGCTTATTAATACGCACTCAATGGGAATGCAGAGGTTCATGTATTCATGTATCAGATAAATACACCTAATGATGTGATCACGGTTAATCAAATAACAACTCTTTGTCTATGGTTAGGTAAACATATACCATATTTGATTAACGGAGCTAGTCAAGTAGAAGGCATACTAGTGACACTGTAGACTGTTGTGACGTTATGGTGATACCCTGTCATTAATGTGTGTGTCCTTTTTTCCCCCTCTATCCGGTAAAGCGGGAGTTGGCATATAATCTTTCATAAGTATCTATAAGGATATGATCATGTTTATAATGAGTTCATTTCCGGATTATAGAAACAATTACGTATCAGGCATATGGAACTAAATAATAATCAATTCTAGATATTCCGAGAGAGTGGCTATGTGCTAAGCTAAGGGGAGAAGAATAAGTTGGTGCAAATAATAGAATCAATTTTAAATCAAGACAACTTTTAATTACATTGGCTCATGATATACGCGAGAGGCATTAATTGATTGTTTGAACCACCTTGCAACTAAGAGTCAAGTAATCTAGATTAAGCCACAGTAATGGATTCTACACCTCATGGAAGCCGTTGGGGCTGATCATTTTTGCTGCGGTGGGAAAGGCTTAGTCATGTGTTCCTGCTAGTCTAAATCTATTAAATAACATACGGTCATGTTAGATTTCCATGTGTGCAAATCTTACGTGAATAGGATCTATACACCATCACCTTGTGACTACGAGTGCGCACTAGGCATAGTCATACGTGAGGAGAGGGGATTCGTAATAGCGATGACCCTACTTGATTGCTTGGTCTCTTGCAGGATAATCTGGAGATTCCTTTTGGCAAGGACTCTGCGTTTGTCTATGCATATTTGCTCACCCAAACGCTAAGTGTTGAGTACAAAAGTAATAGATTTTTCAATTTGGACCCGCGAGGCGTATAAATCTAATCAATTGCTAAGCATGAATAAGGTATGAATCAACAAAATTCATTTATGTATCGGCATGACCTCACTTCAATTAAGAGCACAGATAAACTAATAATCTCCATTATGAACCTGGTCATTGCCGTCTAGGGTCTATTCCATGAACGCTATGCTCAGAATGGTATGTTCTCCGCTCCACTCTCACGGTACAGCTATGCACGTCCAATGTCCATACGCTGAAATACATAGGCAATACGCCTTGTGGATTCCTCTAGTATAAAACAGCACGGCCAACTGACAGCTCGAACTGATTTGAAGTAGTAACACAACGTTGTGCTCGGATCAGGTTTGTGGGCGTAATTGTAGGGAATCGTCGATCACTTGCGTCAGAAGTTGCGAAGTAGCCATAGACATAAATCAATTACCGGGTGATGCAGCTTCTGTCATCACCCATTCAGATCCGTTAATGTATCTTCGCACTAAAACGAAGATCTACTCATATTCTGTCACGATTCCCCACTTTTCAGGTAGTTTTCGCAATGGAGGAGTTCATTTGACCGCTGGTCGATGGCAAATTGGAATGATCCCAGCGTCCTGATGCTGCTCTTGGGTGCCTTTTGTGAACTATTGGCTTAGCCGCATTCTTTGCCAAGGGCACATTGCAGCCAGTATTGGTCAAAGATTTGCTTATTGGACCGATGGCACTGAGTATGACATCCCTAGCTCACCACCTCATTATAGCGAAGGGCATCCAGGCGACAAATATGGACTCCGCGGTTTACACAATGTTCTAGACTCCCGATTCCAAGGCTTATTTGTCTGCATCATGCGATATGGAAGCCTTATGGCTGACAGCGAATGAGACGGGAGAACTTATGCTTATCTCATTTTCTCTCGTCATCTCGTCTCTATCGATCGGAGTTGTCGCGGATGCCAACGCGGTAGTCTTATACGCTGCGACTCTGCTCTGATAGATTCACTAGTTGTAAAACTGACCGAACTGACAGCGCAGGCGCAGAACCCTTTCTGTTGCTTGATAATGCTATAATCTAAGTATTCTGACTCTTGTTCGCACTTTTAGAAATCTGTAAACTTTGCCGTTGGTATCAGTAGGGTCAATGTGCTTTGCGATGGAAGCAGTAAAACACGTTTCTCCATAATCTGGTGCACGGCCTGATCTACTTCCTCTTTAGTACGAACCTCTTAACTGCCTAATATGTATAGCAGGCTTCATCCACTGATACGGGAAGGTTAACCACATTATCTCATTTGAAGAATCCCTTTTCAGGTAATTTTCAAAGGATGTTTCTTGACACGCTTCCCATGTAGCTATCCACCTCCTGGATTAAGCTCATGTGAAGTACCTTCGTATTATACTTTTCCATAAGTAATTCATGCTCCGTAGCACAAACTATAATTAGGCAGAGTCAGAAGTGGGACTCACACCATCAGAGTCTCTCGGCTAACTACCACTGTTTCTGGTAAATACAGGCTTCTTCTCCAACAGCATTTCGCTATATATACAAAATCAAAGTGATTTGGGATCAACAGAAGCTCATATTGAAAGCGGATTTAGGTACCGCACAACTACGGAGAGGGAGATGGCTCAGTCTCAGTTCTCTGTAACATCTGGGAT
The DNA here is from genome assembly GCF_003073215.2 of Triticum urartu. Taxonomy (NCBI): domain Eukaryota; kingdom Viridiplantae; phylum Streptophyta; class Magnoliopsida; order Poales; family Poaceae; genus Triticum; species Triticum urartu. Next base: position 489,372,967 of record NC_053028.1, on the reverse strand, counting down.
CGGCTTGAGATCGTCTTATGGGAGGGCTAGGACTACCGAGTTGGCTTAGTCTCTCGGTTAGGGCGGAACTCGAAAAAACTTCTCTTAGCACTCGCACATCATATACAACTTCTGTTTTCACAAGAAACCCATCTAGGAGCAAGAGAGACTCAGCTTTTCTTATATATCGCATTCCATTTGGGAACTTTCGTTGCCCAATTCGTACAAGAGTTATGTTGTTTGTGAAAACTGGGCACAAATTAGGGAGGGCTCAGAACTTAGAAATTCGGGCATACATATGCTACCCTTATATAAGGGAGTCTCTGCAATGACCCGGGTTAGAGATATGATGTGTAAGTCCATCGGGGTAGTTCAAATCTCTAACGGACGAGCGCTCTTCGGAATAATAGACAAACATCTCTCTTTGATTCGACACGGCTGAGTACGCTTTGTACGTTATAGTGCTAATCGCAGGTAATATTCTATATCATGTTCCAATTAATAATAATGTCACACCGCAGCGATAATTTAATAAACCCATTCCACAAGTCGCTAATGCAACAGTCTTCTTCTTGGAAAAGACTCCCCAATATCTATCTCTACTTCTTACTAGTTAATAGACCTTGCCGGAGCTTCTATCCCAAAAGTTGCGGTAAAAAACGATCCAATGCACTATAAAGAAGTCTCACCTAACTTTGACTTACTCCAATACATGAAGGTATTTATCCTCTTAGAGGATCTATCTCAATGCGCTCGCAGAGTGTCTTGCTTGCAGCCGGGAATGTTTGCCAGGTACACAAGAGGACGTCGCTGGACGCACTTGCTCAACCACGCTTCTTTCATGAGCTGAAGTGCTCCGTAGTCGCCTTCTAGTTATGGGAGATCTCTGAGCATATAATATAGCCTCTCCTGAGAGTCATGTGGACATTATCATCCATAGGGTAAACTCCCAGTTCTTCGCCCAGAACATACTGCGCGCCGAGTTAGATCCTACGAGCTAATGCCGTTGGTTGATCTTATTCGTAGGTATCACGCATTCAGCTATATTTCACTTGGCTTGCGACCGTTTAACAATGATCATCTCTATCATTCTATTATCTACCTTCAACTAAGACGGTGCGATGTGGTATGTTGCGGGCACTACAGGTTATCTTCTGTGATGTATAGATTCGGACTTTATCCCAATGACAATAGGTGAGTAGCAAGATGCGATCAGCTCGTACCGTGAGAAAGGTCCTCATCGTTAGTCCACACGTTCCCAAGTTTGTAATCTCTGCCTGTATCGCAACGCCTTCACTGCTATATCTGCTCCGTTACGAGGAGAGTACAGACTCCGCTCTCTTCCTGTAAGGAAAGACAGCTCTATATATTTACCCCGGGATTTGTGCCAGAAACAAGTCTTGCCTGTTCCAGGTATTGGCTGTGACTTAGAGAGGTTTCTTGCCAAGTAGTTTCCACTTTTGAGAATTACTCACTCTTAGTGACTTACCGCAACAGCATTTTCATCATCCGATCTGTGGGTTCGAGCTTCAACGGTCAACCAAAGATCAGCATTTACATGCTCGTTCTTCTCATCATCATATTTCAGTAAAGGACGCATGACCACCATCTTGGTTCTCAGATCTTTGGCACAGAACGCTCCAGCTCTACTATATTAGCGTGCGATATTCATATTGGGCTTTTCGATGGTCGCCGATCCATTGCTTTTTGAGTTCTGGTTCATCTATTCTATGAATCCAGTAAAATGCGGCATCAATGGACTTCCAGAACCGCGGATTACCGTAGTCTCTAGACGGGTATCCCCACCTGACATAACTGATAACTGGCGGCGGTATAATTACTCTGGTTGAGATTCATAACACGAGGAGTATCCAATGCAAAGGATAGCTGTCAACAATATATGAGTATCATGAATAGTACTGTTCAATGTGAATTGGATATCTCAGGTCATTAACTTCCTACAACACCCATTACGGCCGTGGTGTTTGGGGTTGTAGGGACTGCGTGTAGTATGGTGTCGGAAAACTATTAACAACAGTTATTTTCACAATATATCGTAAATGCTATACCTCTCAACGTGTTCCAATAGTAAACTACAGAGGATTAGCTCGCCACTGCATGTGAATCAGAATCGGTAGGAATTTTTATTTTGTCTTAGTCTAGCCGATGCATTTTCTCACTTCACACTTACTGAATCTTTTCGAAACCTTTTTTTCAACATGTTTCTCAGACTGTCGACTCTTATTACACTTATGGCTTATCTCAGATAGAGAAACTCCTTCCCTACGCACAATGATTCTTGCTTACAGGTCATTCGGTGCACAGGGTGAAAAATATATCGTATAAGTACACCACGAAAAGGTAGCCTCTTAAGCCTTCATGGATCTGTGATAGAAGGGTGTATCACAATAGTATCCTTTGGATATTCCTATGAAGGACCACATAACATGACTATCTCTGTTACTGTACTGAATGGAGATGTGTCGCGATAGATCGAGAATTGCTGTTTGGCTCTCTCCATATAAGTGATTGAAGCTGGTTTTCACATAAGCATCGCAGGCCCCAAACTTTAGAAAGGACAACTTTGGTTTTATGCTTGCCAAACTCATAGTTCGGGATCAGGCGTCGTCTCAACGGAGTCATGTTTATTACTGGTGGCCCGGGACATGAAAGTGGTGTTTTAGTATCTGTTGAATGCGCGGAACCCGTCTCATACGCACAGTATCGCAAGCGCCACGGTTATCACGGACTGAAAGTAGCGCCAGTGATATCTACTTAATGCATATATAGGAGTTCCACAATGCTCACCTAGATCAGCTATACTCCGGGATTTATCTCCTGTTCAGATAAATGTGTACCGCTTTGATAATCCGAGAGTGATTGTCACGGCCCAAACGAGCGGTGGCCACAAGAACATCAAGTTCCATATTATCATTATACGCCCTCGGGCTATCTTGTTGGGGTTTCAACACTATGAATATGTGTGTCACTACTATCGAGATTTAATAAGAATAGACCACTCTTTAAGGGTGCATGACCATAAAAGATATTACTCATGTAAATAGAACAACCATTATTCTCTGATTTAAATGAATAACTGTCTCGCATCAAACAAGATCCAGATATAATGTTCATGCTTAACATTGGCACCAAATAACAATTATTTAGGTCTAATATTAATCCCGAAGGTAGATGTAGAGGTAGCGTGCCGACTGCGATCACATACGGTCACCGGAATGGTCCGAAGGTGAAGATTTATATATGGGAAGTCCTCATACGGTCACCGGAAGTGTTCGGGGGTTTGCCGGTATTGTACCGGGACCACCGAAAGGGTTCCGGGGGTCCACCGGGAGGGTCCACCTGCCCCGGAGGGCCCTATGGGCTGTATGTGGAGGGGAACCAGCCCCTAAGTGGGCTGGGCGCCATTCCCCCCTAGGGCCCATGCGCCTAGGGTTGAGGGGAAACCCTAAAGGGGGCGCCCCCCTTGGCTTCACTACTAGGGAAAAGCCTATACACAGAATCTTACCAGCAGCGCGCTATAAAATCAGGCGCTGCTGCTAAGTAGCAGTAGCGCGGTCTGTGGAAACTCGCTGCTGAAACAAGTTTATCAGTAGCGCGTGCACTCCAAGCGGCGCTACTGCTAAAATTCCCACGACGCCGCCGCGAGGCCAGTTATAGCAGCATCGCATTAAAATAGACAGCGCTACTGCTACGTAACGTAGCAGCAGCGCATTGAGGCAATAATCGCTACTGCTAAATTAACTACAGATCTCACTATAGCCTCATCCACAGATCACACTCACACACACTCACGGTCTCCTCCTCACCCCCCGCGCCGCCGGTCCTCCCCCGTCGCCCCTCCCCCAATCTGCGCCGCTGTCGCCTCATCCTCCTCGCTGGACTCGGTACCGGCCTCCTCCTCCGTCCTCCCTCCACTCGCCGCTGGCCTCCCCCTCCTCGCTCTGCCTTCCTCCTCGATCCGTCCTCCCTCCACTCGCCGCCGGCCGGCCCCTCCTCGCTCCGCCTTCCTCCTCCGTCCTACTATCTTCTCCCTCCTCGAGTCGCCCCTCCTTGTCCCTCCTCCCTGATACATTTTGATTTAGTAGGCTTTCATATGTAACATTTTGATTTAGTTGATTTAGTATGCTAGTGGATTTAGTATGCTAGTTGATTTAGTATGCTAGTTGATTTAGTCGATTTAGTTGATATGATTCAGTTGATTTAGTAGGCTAGTTGATTTAGTTGATTTAGAACATTTTGATTTAGTTTATTTAGTAGGCTAGTTGATTTAGTTGATTTAGTAGGCTAGTTGATTTAGAACATTTTGATTTAGTTGATTTAGTAAAATGGCGCCACCACCAGCACCACTATGTCGACTGTGCAAGTCAAGGTGCGCCAGCAGCCTTGCAACTGGCAAGCTGTTCGGCATCTACTTCCATCCGAGTTTTCGTCATGCGGCGGTAAGAAATTAGATGAAATGTAACAACTATTTTATTTTTAGTGTTGGCATTACTGCATTGTGTCATTTTGCTTTTCTTACACAGATCGTCCCATGCAATGTGAGGTTGAAATTCAACAAGCTGACAGGAGACACTGTGACATTTGAGGCTCCTGGGGGACCGTACACTATGGAGGTCGAGAAAGGACGCAATATGTTGCAGATTGGAGGAGATGGATGGGCCCGTTTCCTCGCTCGCATGCATCTTACTGGTGGTGAGTTGATCAGATTCTCCTTCAGAGCAGAAAGACCCAAGCTGGTTGTCATTTGTGATTTAGAAAGACCCAAGTCGGGGTGCCATTCGTGACCCGCCTGACAAGTACCATGGTCGATCGGCATGAAATGGTATGTTATACGTACTGCATGTAGTAATTTGATGATATATATATGCTTTATTGTTATACTTACAAATGCAAATTATCCGATTATATGCTTAGTGAATCCGATGATATGCTTAGTGTAGAGTCCAATGATATGCTTTGTGGAATCTAGTCGATGATATACTTTAGTGTAGAGTCTGATCACATGCTTAGGCTATTTATTAATTGATATGTTTTTCTTATTCATAGATTGCCAAAGAACCTATCTGTGAGTTGTGGTATCAAGCCTGATGAAGAAGGCTCAGTTGGACTACGCCTTACCGCAAGGGGCTCTGTCACCACATGTACTTACCGCATGGGCACAGATGGTCGCACACACTTGAACTCGGTTGGGTGGAAGAGATTCCTCGTTGGCAAGAATCTTCGTGCTGGACAGGCCATCCTAATTACTATCAGGAACACCCACCGCCCAGGCTTGAGGATGATGATCGTCGTCGATATCATCTAGAACTACATATGTGTATGTGGCTATATCATCTAGAACTACATATGATGATCGTCGTCGATATCATGTAGAACTACATATGATGATCGTCGTCGATATCATATAGAACTAAATATGATGATTGTCGTCGATGTCACCTTGTACTGCTTGAGGATTCATGTTGAGTATATATGAAATTGTTATCTAGTACTCCCTCGGTTCCAAATTACTCGTCGTGGTTTGAGTTCAAATTTGAACTAAAACCACGATGAGTAATTTCGAACCGAGGGAGTACTACCTAGTACCTATAATGCTTTATGAAATTGATATCTAGTAGTACCTAGTATCTGGAAATTGCAGTTTATCGAAGCCGGAATGGGGAAATGGTGAAAGATATAACAGTAGCGCTGGACCGGGAAATCGCTTCAGCTAAGTAATAGCAGCGCGTTCCTGAAAAGCGCTGCTGCTATAGTCAATAGTGGTAGCGCGGGTACAGACAGCGCTACTACTAAGAGTTAGCTGTAGCGCCTTATTGGTAGCGCGGGTACCCGCGCTACTGATAGGCCTAAAACCCGCGCTGCTGCTAGCCTTTTCCCTAGTAGTGCTTGGGGGGCAAGTTTCCCCTCCCTGGCCGCCGCCCCTCCCCTAGATGGGATCTGAGGGGGCCGGCCCCCTCTCCCTTGCCCCTATATATAGTGAGGGGGCGGGAGGGCAGCCGCACCCTTCCCCTGGTGCAGCCCTTCCCCCTCCCCAACACCTCCTCCTCCGTAGTTCTTGGCGAAGCCCTGCCGGAGAACTGCAAGCTCCACCACCACGCCGTCGTGCTGCCGGAGCTCTCCCTCAACTTCTCCTCTCCCCTTGCTGGATCAAGAAGGAGGAGACGTCCCTGGGCTGTATGTGTGTTGAACGCGGAGGTGCCGTTGTTTGGCGCTTAGATCGGAATCGACCGCGATCTGAATCGCTACGTGTACGACTCCACCAACCGCATTCTTGCAACGCTTCCGCATCGCGATCTTCAAGTGTATGAAGATGCACTCCCCTCTCTCTCGTTGCTAGTCTCTCCATAGATTGATCTTGGTGATGCGTAGAAATTTTTTAATTTCTGCAATGATCCCCAACAGATTCTTGCCAACGAGGAATCTCTTCCATCCAACCGAGTTTAAGTGTGTGCGACTGTCCGTGTCCATGCGGTAAGTACAGGTGGTGACGGAGCCCCTTGCGGTAAGGCGTAGTCCAGCTGGGCCTTCTTCATCAGGCTTGATACCACAACTCACATATAGGCTCTTTGGCAATTTCTGAATAAGAAAAACATATCAATTAATAAATAGCCTCGCACATACTTTTGCAAAATATTTCTATTAAGTATAGATTTATACACTATCAAAAGACACAGTACTACACATTTGTACTAAGCATGAATTCTACTAATAAGTATATATGGATTATCTACACTATTAATAGTTCCTTGGATTCTACACTAATAAGCATGTGATCGGACTCTACACTAAAGCATATCATCGACTAGATCCACACAACATATCATTGGACTCTACACTAAGCATATCATCGGTAATTTGCATTTGTAAGTATAACATACCATATCATGCCGATCGACCATGGTACTTGTCAGGCAGGTCACGAATGGCACCCCGACAAAGTCATCACGTGGAGGAATTATGTCCCATAGGTTGCACACCTCCTCCTTGCTCAACCTCATTCTTTGAGCTACGATGGCTTCATGAAGTGGGTCCTCATCATCTTCATCGAGTGGGTCATTATCTTCATCATCTTCGTCATCTTCATCATCTTCCACCAGTTTGATATAAATGATAGCCAGCTTGGGTCTTTTTGCTCTGAAGGAGAAGCTGATCAACTCACCACCAGTAAGACGCATGCGGGCGAGGAAACGGGCCCATCCATCTCCTCCAATCTGCGACATATTGCGTCCTTTCTCGACCTCCATAGTGTACGCCCCCCAGGTGCCTCAAATGTCACAGTGTCTCTTGTCAGCTTGTTGAATTTCAACCTCACATTGCATGGGACGATCTGTGTAAAAAAAGCAAAATGACACAATGCAGTAATGCCAACACTAAAAATAAAAATAGTTGTTACATTTCATATAATTTCTTACCGCCACATGACGAAAACTCAGCTGGAAGTAGATGCCAAATAGCTTGCCAGTTGCAAGGCTACTGGCGCACCTTGACTTGCATAGTTGACATGGTGGTGGTGGTGGTGGCGCCATTTTCCTAAAGAAATATGAGCAAAGGATTAACGATCCACTTCGCAGGAAACAAAAACAGTAGCATGTGATATTTTTGGTTCTTCTTCAGTTATATTTTCATAGTGGAACCCGATCCCAAAAAGTAAATAACAAGCTCTCAATTAACTCACTAACACCTTCTATAATAGAACCAACAGCTAGCAGGCAAATGCCAAATCAGCCAACAAGACTCACATCCAACAAGTTCTCAATTAGCTTACTAACACCTTCTAGAATAGAACCAACTTTTCACAAATTTCTACCAAATCAAGGTACCACCTACAAAGACACATTTCATCTAATTTGGCCCCTATTGCCTAAGATAACTGATTAAAAAAAATAAGTGGCAAATTTAATTGGGATTAACTTAGCACTTGCAAACTAAATACTTGTATCAAAACCAACATCTAGCAGATCACGATACCACCTACCAAAGCATTTCAACTAAATTGGCACCTACATTTTGCAACAAATAACTTATTACAGAAAAACAAAAGCATCTAGTTATCCATATGAAATTCGCAAGCCCTCGCTGCATCTAGCTAGGGCAGCCCTCGGGGGGTGCTGACGAGGAGGGGATGGCATGGTGACCTCAGTCGGGGGTGCTGACGAGGGGAAGGCCGGTGACTTTCGTACGAGAGGGGGCGAGGACAGCGGCCGGCGAGGGGATCGAGGGCGGTCGGCCAAAGGCGCCCGACCAGAGCTCGCGGGCGGTGACAGAGTGGGCGGCGAGAGGGTGGAGGAGCAGCAGAGGGGCGGTGAGAGGGGGAGGAGCATTACCTGCGGCGGCGATGGCGGTGGCGCGCAGTGGCGGAGGAGAAACCCTAACCACAGCTGCCGGCGTCGGGCGGAGGGGGACGATTGAGAGATGAGCGTGCGGGGGGCAGGGCCGCGTGTTTTTTTGCTGTACCAGTAGCGCGAGTACAGGGAGCGCGCTACTGCTAAGCCCAATATCAGTAGCACTTTGTCCTGAAAAATGCTACTGCTAAGGCTAAGCATGTAAAAACATAAAAATATACATTGATCATCATTGATCTTTTTGTGTAGAATCTAAATAGTCAATATGAATCCTCACCGTACCTGTATAGGCACAGGTGAAGATTCATATTGCAGCCACAAATCCTACACATACAGTTCAATGAAAACCAAGTGCTCGAGATAGTTTGAGAAGTAACATATTTAAGGTGGTAAACACCTTGTTCTCTTAGCAGTATGGGACTAAACTTAATTAGTTGCAAGAAGGGATGATACTTAGCAGCAGCGAGTGTTGAAGAAAAACGCTGCTACTAAGTACTTTAGCAGTAGCGCGTCCAGGAGAAGGGCGCTACTACTATATCTAGCTTGGAGGCAACGTCGTGGCAATTGTAGTAGTAGCGCTCTTTCGACCTAGAGCGCTATTGCTACTGGGCTATTAGTAGCGCGGTCTTCTGAAGCTCGCTACTGGTAATTAGCAGTAGCGTCTGTTTTTAAACCTCGCTGCTGCTAAAATTCTATGTATAAGGTTTTCCTTAGTAGTGAAGTTGGGCAAGACTATGAACTAATTAAACTATTGACCTTTCTATCTACTTGACAAACTTTAACTTCTCCGTTTCCATGCTTGATGACATGAAATTCCTTCGGAATCATTCCAATTTCCGATCTATCCACACATGCGAGGTCGAGCGCCTTCGCCACCGAGTTGTTTGTCTGTCTCGACAACTAAATGGAGGTCAGTACACGACATCACTTTTCGTAGTCCTTCAAGACAAGCAGCACCTTCTGTGAAATGTGCTCCTTTGCATCGCAGGATATAGTCCCAGGTAGGTAAAATAATTCTTCCATGATGATCTCGAACCACAGCTCCCCACGCAACACTGCTACTCTTCTCCAAGAAACTTCCATCAACATTGACCTTGGCCCACCCTAGACCAGGCTTTTGCCAATCCTTTTCCTTAGTATGGTCCTGTTGTTCCACTCTTGGCAGTTTAATGACAGGGCTTTTCCCTTTACCATCGTTCTCTGCATTTCCACTTTCAATCATGCGTAGGTTTACTGGGTAGTTTTGCAAAAATCTAGCAGAATGGGAATTTTTCACTTTATCTTTTGCGAAGATCGCGTCATTCCTATGATGCCAAACATGCCATAAAAATGCATAAATTTAGAGATTCTTTACGATACATCATACTACTTAATATGATGAGTAGTATTAGGCTGATCGAATGGTTGATATAGATCAGTACAGAATTTGGCTTGAGGACATAGTGGTAATTTTGGTCAAGGATTTGTCATTTCGTTTAATCCATAGACCATAGGCCCCTCCATCCTCCACGCCGTGTGCTGCCCCAGGTCCTTCGCCATCCCGGCGCCGCCTTCCCACCTCTGCGCTAGCCGCCAGATCGCCCGTGCAAGCCCAAGGACGGCTGCACCAATGCCCCTGCTAAGTCCCACAATTAATAGCGCCCTCGTCTACACGGCTGTGTAGATCAGCAGCTCTGCAGGTTTTCCATTTTTGCCGACTGCCGGCACATTGCTGAAACCGATTGTCAAACCAGTAAGCTGTGTCTCCTAAGGCTTCATTCATATGTCTTTGACTCAAGAAGAACCTTGCCAATGATGGAGAACTCACAAGACTGTGGTTATGCTCAAGAAATAAGGATACAACATGCCATTTTGCATCTTCTAGCTTCACAGTTACATTCATTTGGCAATTCGTCCCTTCAACGATATTTCTTTTCCTCTTCCTAGTTCCAGAAAATGAATCTTCCCTTACCTACATTTGTTACACTGGAAACTGATCTTCCTATGTTTGTAATTTCTTCCTTTTATCATTGCAAAACCATTCTTCTGTGCATACATGTCGACATATCTGGTAGCATCTTCTAGTGTTTCGAACTCCATACCAATTGCAGGCACTGTATCTTTTTCCATTTCTTCTGGACTTGGGAATACATATTCTTCATTTTCTGCCACTGCTCTTCTATCTTCCTCTGTATCTTCATTCTCATATGTTGCAATAGCTACAACCTTCAAACAACCAAACATGCAAAGAACATATGTCAAATATGAGAGAATGAATAAATAAACTTGTCTTCTTTGATTTTTTTTAGTGAACCAACCTGCTCGTAGAATTGGACCACATTCTCTCTCGACGAAATACCAGATGTATTTTCAATGAAGCCATTGTCACCAACACTATCCTGCAACATTTTTTTTTCAGAATACAAGTGTGACTTTCAGTTCAACTGTTTCCATCTAGACATGCCTATTATGTCACATGAAACAATCCAACAGTTATCAACTGTTTGTGCAATATACAGAAAGTACCTTCTCAGCTGTTTCAATGTACATATTTTTCACAGCATCGTTTGCAATCTCAGCTTCACCTCTGATATCCACATTACTGGCTATGTTATCTGGAATTTCTCCAATACTTTCTTCCGCAAGTGTAGCATTTGTCCTATTTTCTTTTCCAGCACAACCGCTTGGTATGTTTTGGACAGGGGATCGCTCTTGATTAACAAACAACTCCTGTGTCCAAATACTTTCTTCCGCAAGTGTAGCATTTGTCCTATTTTCTTTTCCAGCACAACCGCTTGGTATGTTTTGGACAGGGGATCGCTCTTGATTAACAAACAACTACTGTGTCCAAATACAAAATTAATTATGCAATGCCCATGTGCACAATTGAGGTTTCATTTAAAAAGATGGACATACTACTACTTATTCTCTAACCTGTGTTTCTTTTATCATTTGTTGATGTAGTACAAACTGGTCAAATTCTTCCATGAAAACATCCTGCATTTGCATGATAACAAACAAGGTGTTATCAGATTTCTTTTCATGAACAACATGCAACCGAACAACATATCAACTACTAGTTTTCACATATCCATTACCTGAACACTGCACTCATGTTGTTCCTTCGAATGGTTGTATCCTGTCTCTTCACCTCTTTTTGCATTACTAGGTTCACCCTGAAATAACATTTTCCCAAGTAATGTCTTAAATCATTTAAATAAGGCTGCAAAGGACATAAACCCAAAAAGAAATGCAGGTCCGAACCTGTTTGGTCTTCTTCCTTTTTCTTGAGTGCTTCTTCATTTCCATTCCGTCTGTTCCATTTATATACATCTGCTCCATTAATTTTTTTCAAAGACAGTCATGATCACAACAAGCACGTTTGTTAATGCAAAACCAAACGAAAACAAAATTATACAAGAACAAGCAACCAAGTGCCAGTTTCTTACATGCGCACACACAAATGCACGTACATTCTGAAAAAAATCACCAACTCTTCCTTCACTTTCCTCATTCTCATCTCGTTCTCAAACAATACACGCCGGCGGACAGGACGGCCTAATCCGTCCTAACAGTTAATTCACCTTTTGATTTTCTTTTCATGTTCATGCTTGCTCACTAGCTTTTGATCCATCACAGTCGTAGAATTCTTTCTGCTCCCTCCCTACACAGATTTATCTTCTTCTACTTCTTTCTCTTCTTATTACATACAACTAGCTCTGGTGTTGGACAATTTTGTATCTACATTTAGCACTAATTACGCACAACTCATATGATGTATCTCATATACGTACAACTCATATGATGTATCGCACGAATCATTTCTTCTACAGAACTAATTTGTTGTCCAACACAAACTCAGATTCAAATAGAAAGCAGGGACAAAAGATTACCTCTAGGTCTCCTTCTTCGACGGCGGTGCGAGGAAGATTAATCCTCGCCAGCGGCTGGAGGAAAACTTAGTCTCCGCCGCCAGGTCTCCTTCCACGGCGGCCCGAGGAAGGTGCTTCCACCACCGATCTAGGGTAGGAAACTTCTACCTAATCGCAGCATGTCTCCTTGCCCCTTTTCTTTCTTTTTCTCTACCCGACAAGTGGGTCCCAATAAGTGAACCGGTATGCTTTCTCTTACATGTGGGATCCAAACAAGCATAGATACTATTTTCCCCATCCTGCATCCCAGAAATTCGACGGAGGAGAGCCGGAAGTGGGGAGCTCCTCTTTTCCCCCAAATCTCATACTGTGATTTTCTTCGCTCCATCTTGAAGAACCAACAGGTTTGAAACTAAACACATAATTTTGATCTAACCCCTCGATAGATTTGAAGATTCGGCGGCTTTTGCGTGATTCCGACGCTTTTCATTCTGTTGAGATCTCGATTTCTGAACATTTCAAATCAAAAATCAGTCTCTGTTTCCGTCAATGTTTCCGAAATATTTTGATACTGCCTGTTTTACCTCACCCTAACCATGAGACTGATAATTTCCAGCTGTTTTCTCGAATTGATATGAACCCTAACCAGTGTACTAGTCCAGATTTCCAATTCAATACTCCATTCTCACGTCAGTATTTTCTTTTCTTTTCATTCAATCCCTAGCTGCAGCCAACTTTTTGCAACCACACATCCCTAGCCAGTGTCTTCTGACATTTGTTTGATAGTATGACCAATAAAACAAATGTCCTTCAAATATAGGCTCCTACTAGAACATCTTTACCACCGTACTGGAGTGTAGTAGCACACAATTACATAACCTGTTAAAAAAAAGTAAAGGATCGGACACTATGTGTATTGTACTGATTATTCCTAATGCCTTCATTTTTCAGTCTTTGCATCAGTTCACAAAATGGAAGAAGAGACTAGGAAGAAAAGGGGATTCAAGCAAATCATCTCCATATCAAAGAGAACCAAAGTATTGTTCTTCATTTGTCCTCAATTCCTTTGCTAGTTTTGCAGGTAATTACGTTTTTTGGGCTAAACTAACACATGAATTTTTGTTCACTTCAATTTTGACAGTCTAATGAATGGGAGTACATGGATATGTTCCAGAATATGGCAAAGCTTGGTTTCGAAAGTTTTCTTCATTTCTCAGGACTATGCAACATTGATGAAGTTTTCAATCAAAGAAGAGTTTGGGTGGCAAAGCTTGGTTTCGAAAGTTTTCTTCATTTCTCAGGACTATGCAACATTGATGAAGTTTTCATCTGGCTAGTGAATCATTTCAACACTTCAACAACATCAACTGAACTAGAAAATGGATTCACCTTCCCAATCACACCTTTGACTATACATACAATCTTAGGCATTCCTCTTGGTGGTTTTCCAATACAAACGGAACCTACCACAGAAACTTCTGACTTCATAAGAAAAGAAATTAACATGGAAACCCCCTCTGTAGAGTATCTTTTCTCACTTCTTTCTGAGAATCTAGAAGAAGACAGATTCTGTAGGGTATTCATGCTTATTGTGCTGTCAGTTTTTATTGCTCCAAATTCACAAGGAGTTGCTAGCAGGAAATCCTATAGTGCATTAGTGAACATTGAAGCTGTTGCCAAACACGACTGGTTCTTGTTCACCATCAGTTATCTTGTGTACTCAATCAACAAAGCCCGAATTGGAAATACTAATGCCAAAGATATAAAAAGGATGCAAGCTAGCTTTGGTGATGAGTCATTGTAAATGAATTTAAATTTTGTTGCATACATTCAAATTATCTGTTTTTAAAATGACTTTCTTAAACTTCATCTTGTATTTATTCAACTCCTAATGCTTCTTTTCTATTTCAATGGTTTTTCAGATATCTTACTTCGAGTTCCTTATAGCTCCTGGTTTTTCAATTCCAAATAGTCTCCCTAGACTACCAATTTGGACATCTAACTTGTTGAATTCATACATGGCACTTGATGCACTACATGGGAGTAGTAATCATTTTGGAAGACTACCGGTATGTTATGTGTCTCCGCTTTTTAAAATGTAGTTCTATTTCTTAATAGGAAAAAGACATGAAGCCTACTGTGTTCAACTACAAGTTTTGAATCCTTCTTTTCTAACATGACAAAACAGCTAAAACACATTACTTGCACACCATTCAATGATGGAACAGGTGTGTACTCTTGCAAAATTCCATAAGAAGTTCAACTACATATTGAGTCATGTTTCCCAACAACAGGTCAAACTCAAGTTAGTGCACTATGATACTTTCTTTTTAAATTATTTACCTGAGCATTATCTATTCTCAGCATACAATACAAAATCTAACAATTTTTTGGTGAATTCAGGACAAGATGATAATTGAGTACAAAGCAAAAACTTTCTTCCAGAAATGTGTTCAAAACACTTTGCTACCTTTGCCACTATCTCTCTATTGTTTGTGTATTCCTACAACCCGATCAGCTTCAAATACCTACTCTGACAGACAATTCGTGGTAAATTCGATTATTAATGTCCCTATTGTTGCATTAATTAATTATTTATAGAGATTTCTTTATCATAGCTGTTATATTCTTCCTTGCCCATAAATTAATATTTTGTTTAATGATATCAAGTATTCTTATCTGGCAGATCAGGCTGGTGATGATGGCCATCTGGATGAGCAGGGGCATGATCTTTACAACGAAGCACAAAGTTTATGAGTCATTCTTAATAAAGAGTCATATCTAACTATCTAAGGTGTGCCTGATCATACTAAATGTTGTTCCCTTGCTTCCTTGACATATAGATGGTTTTCTTTAACATCTCATCTCTTAGTCGTGTGATAGCTACCATTGATGAAGTTACATGATGGTGAAAATATGCAGAATGATATTTCAGTGGCTGAAGTGCTAGAAGAACCAGGAAGTTACTAGCATCAAAAGGAAAAGAGAGCAAGGCGATCTCAAATGTGTAAAATCATATTACCAAGTTAGAGATTACTAGGAGTTGTTTGTGCTTTTTTTTTTCAGATTACATTGTTGAGTGGCTTTTTTCTTTCTTTCTGGGAGTATGTCTCAACATGCAGCCTATTGTTGTACCAAATTTTTTTGTAATCTTTCTATTTCTGTATATTTATGAGACCATTTATTTCATTCTACAGTTATGCATGCTCCTGTCTGTGCTCCAGCAACATACTACTTTCAATAGTATTCGCGTCCGGGGGGGGGAGAATGTTAGGAGTAAGCCACAACGCTGATGGCTAATGGTGTGCGGTCGTGCATGCATGCAGTAGACGGATAAGATAGCGTGTGTGCCGGTCAAGTAAGAGGCGTGCATGCGTGTGGTTAGTTAGCAAGATTACTGCGTGCGTGGAGTTAGTGGCCGGGTCTTGCGTGCGTGCGTGTGCTAGTATGTGTGTGCAGCCGGGTATTAAATGCCCCGCGATGTACTGCTCGTGTGTGGGTGTTGGTTCGAGTTCGTGCTTGAGGAGGAAGCCGTTCGTGCGGCAGGCGTATGTGCGCCGGAAAAACACCACCGTGTCCTGTGTCTCCTCTTTCTTCTACCTTCGTTCGTGAGAGAGAGAGAGAGAGAGAGAGAGAGGGAGCTGGGCACCGGCGCAAAGAGCAAGGTAGGGCTCGACGCCAACAATAGTTATCCATTGACACGTGTTAACCAGATTAAAAAAGGTACTGAAAAGGTCACCAACTTACCAGACACCGCTCAGATTCCACTCAAGAGGCGCGGCAGGGCCGCGCCCCAACCGCTAGTGAAAGTGCAAGGGTGGCATTTTTCTGAAGCCACGTATTAAAAGTGGCAAATAACCAATTTATCCACATATTAAAAGTGGCAAATAACCAATTTTCTTCGAAAATACAAGATAGTTCTAACTTTCCTTTTTGTCGGGTTGGCTGACGCCTAAACTGGGCCACAAGGCAATCAACTCTTTGCTACTGGCTAATACCAATCCGTTCACCGAGCATTCTCGCATTCATCCACAGAGGTAAGTCAACTCCTTTATCTCCTTGCATATCGCTTAGCTGATTCAGCATTTCTTTTGCTCCGCCTAGCCTCGATTTGTTTATCATAAGTAGTGACTCACATGCTGATTATTTCTTCCTCCTGCCTCAACTTATATTAGTTTTGATTTATTAAAACATATTGTGTCAGTCAATAATGTATAGATCTGTTGACTTATGTCTTTCAATACTATTTATCTATGGATCCTCTATGGCACCGAATTCATTGTAGCAGTGAGAAAAAAAAAACCTTCAATTTGAACACTTTGTTTGAAAAGAAATAAAGATGCATGTGTCTAAGTTTACAACCTTATTAAATAAACGAGTACATGTTATGTCAACTTAATCTTGAGCGAAGAAGGATTCTCAAAGAAGTTTGTCTTTAATTTCAAGATATTTTGCAATCCGTCGAGAGCTAGGACGTGCGTCCAGCAGCAACTTAAACATTGTGTACATGGAACAAACCATCAAAAACAAGAGCATAAGAACTAGCCTCATCTCTTTACCACAACATCACATAGAAAAACCAAGCTTGACGATCAACATCTCATATCTAAAAAGGGAACAAGAGCTTTGCAATTCTGTGTCCAGTAGCCACTATCATTATCAACTGTAGATCATTTATGCATGTACCAACTAGATATATCCTTTTTTTTGTATGAACTATTTTGCAATGAATCAAGTGTTGGGACGAGTTACCAAATATTAGAAAAAAGCAAATAGTTTATCAATCCATGTGGCGCGGCGGCACCGCGCACTACTCGCTAGTACAAAGCTACAACTATAAAGTACAACTACAAATTATTTTAATGTGTACATTTAAAACTATACAACTAAAAACTACTACTGTCACACTAAAACTAGCTAGAAACTACAAATACCTACAAACTAAAAACCAAAAGTACAACCATGAAACCCTAACTTTATACCTGCCGGAGTGGAGGGCGACGGGGCGGTGGATCGAGGGTGATGTCGGCGGCGGACCGAGGGTGACGTCGGCGGCGGACCGAGGGTGACGGCGGCGGCGGATCGAAGGCGAGGGCGACGCGGTGGAGGGCGAGGAAGATGGCGAGGGCGAGGGAAGCGACGATGGTAGCGGACGACGGACGACGAGGACGAGGACGAGGGCAGCGGACGGCGACGGCTAGGGCGAGGATGGTGATAGCGAGGGCGAGGACGGCGACGGGGAAAGGAAGAGAGTGAGAGTGAGGGGGTAGGAGGGGGAGGGGGCACGCACGTGCAGATATTGCTCGTTACCTGCGACTGGCGCGCCACCCGACCCTCCACTGCTACTTTGGCATAGCGGGCGCCAGTACCAAAGGTTGAATTTGAACAGTCTGCCGCTAATCTACATGTGGTGGGCACGACCAGATGCACTAAAAAGAATACAAATAGCCGATTGGAGGCTTTTAGCTGTGGCGGGGACTGCCGCCACTGCTGCCTGTAACAACAGTGGCGGGTAAGCCTAGCCGCTCGCCACAAAAAACATTCATAACATAGCATAACATAACATAGCCACGCTCAGCTATGCTTGCTTGTGGCGGGTGACGTATTCTGCCCGCCACTGCAGTGCCCCCAATTCTGGCGGTCACTTTATGTTACCCGCCACTGCTGCTTCTCCTAACTAGCTCCCGCCACTCTATTGAGTTCACCTATAAGACCTTTCTCAATAGTGACAGGTCGGACCCTACCCGTTGAAATCAGGGGAGGAGATTATGTAAAGGCGAGCTGGGGCCTAGTAGTTGAATTCACGGTAGGTGGATGCACACATATGCATGCATGCATGGGCCCCGCGTCCGACACACAGCCTTTTCCATGTATGGGCTTCGCGTGTAGAGATCTCTGATAGAAAAGGGTCCCATGATCCCGAGCCGATCTTACCTTGGCTCGCAAACCCCAAGTTTGTCTATGAAGAGCTAATCTAATTGTATTTTTTTCTAGAATGGATTTCTTATGTGGAATACATATATGATCATAAACTCTTGCCCAAGATTGTTATGCTATATATAAAATGAACCATATCGACGAAATTTTCCTATCCCTAAAAAAGAAAAAGATGACCCCTTCTTCCTATATATTACCAAGGAAAAGTAATCCTTCTTTTATAGGCGAAATTATATTGGATTCTCTTTTCCGAAGTTGCACCTACAACTACTCATTGAAAATAATCCTATTCTTATGGGTAAATGCTCAATATCCAAGTGGGCGAAAACCCAAGGTTTCCTCCGCAAGGTTCGTCCACGGAGGGTGAGTCAGGGCCTAAGATCAGGCCGAAAGGCGTAGTCGATGGACAACAGGTCAATATTCCTGTACTACCCCTTGTTGGTACGGAGGGACGGAGGAGGCTAGGTTAGCCGAAAGATGGTTATAGGTTTAAGCCAACAATTTTTACTTCTGGTTCCGGCGAACGAATAATCATTAAGTCCTCCTCTTTCCGGACAAGACATACAAAGAGACCCGCCAACTGTCTTTTCAGTGAATCTTTGAAAGATATATATTTTGAAAGATAGATTTTGAAAGATAGATTTTGAAAGATAGATATTGTAATTAGTTCGCTGCAATGCGCGGTCATGAAAGAGTCGTTTCGGAATATATCATCAGCTCAGCTCGCCCTAGACCATCGTCGCGTCAAGCGTCCAAAGTCCTAAGTCCACGTGAATTTTCACATGAGCACGCGCTTTAGGTGCAATGTGCTTCCTTTACGTGTGCTTCTAGCATTTCTATGGCCGTGCAAGCCTCCCCTTATATGTTGGTCACACACTGCCACTAGGTAATAGGGGGTCGAACTGTCCATAAACCGGAAAGGAAAAACCAGAAACCAACCACTTTGGTTGGTTTGCGCGCGCGGGAGAGCTCCGCGTGCACCATTTGTCGCGCGCGGAGAGCACACGAAGCATTCACTCGTTCCTTTTCTAAGGAGCACTCCTTGACTATTGCCTCCTGGCTGCTTTCCAGTTGTACTCCAATCTGATATATTGTACTATAATCCAGACATGCATTTTGGCTGCTTTTCATGTCACCCATCGGCATTGGAGCTATAAACTTGTCAAACAAGACGACTCCTTGTCCTCGCTGAATGCCTTCTGAAGCGAGTCATGCACGTCATGGAACCTCCTCTTCTCCATGGATGCTTCTTTTCCGAGAGAAGCCAGCTTAGATTCATCATCCATGATCTTGTCCAGCACATTCGAACAACGCGGAAAGAAGCGCCTAACAAGTTCAACTGGTGACAAAACATTGAGCTTGCAGTTAGTCCAGATCCATGTTATTAAATTTCAACTTCAGCTACGCAGGCTTTCTTATTAAGGATGTTAAGCAGATAAGCTAAAGAAGTGTAGTATTACGCTGAAAATATAAAGAATATAGAGGCGCCGTGGTTATACGAAGGCAATAATCTGTGTCTCACCTGTTTTGGAGAGGGCCCTCATCCGAGCCAAGTGTTCGTCATTCATTATCAAAGAAGTTTCATTTAGATCAACAGTTGCCTGTTGTATCTCTGGAGGTGGATCTGCACTAGAACCAAGGATAAATTCCGAAGTACCATCCAGTTGAGCAATGTCCATTGCTACTCTTGCCTCGACTGGAAAATGTATCCTTGCCAAACCAACTGCATATCAGGAAAATAAGTGAGTGAAAACACAACTTCCAAGAGAAAAATGCATGTGTAAACCAATACCAGACAGACCATTTTGAACACCACACAGTTTGTAGATGAATATTACCTCGGTTTTCAAGGTACAACAACTTTCCAGGTTCACAGTCACCAACCCTTGCAAGAGAAACCGATGCTTCTCCAACTTGTGGATCCCATCTTTCAGCTTGCTCCAGTACCTCAATGCATAACCTATCTTTAGGAGACGGTTTTCCTTCTTCAGTAATCCCAAAGTAATCCCTATGTTTTGTGAGTCTCTTTGCTATTTGAATTGCTTTTCTTCCATCAAATGTAAGATCAGAAGGCCGAGCACCTTTGGTTAAAAGAGAGACAAGAATTTTAGGATCTCTTCGCCTGGCAGCAATGTGAAGAACAGTATAACCTCTTGGATTTCTGTGATTGACATTTGCATGTGCAATGTCCAGAAGTTCAGTTGTGATCTTTGAGTTACAATGTTCTACAGCATAGTGCAATGCAAATGCATCATCAAGGTTAGTCTGCCCTTCCTTGAGCAGCATCCTCACCAGCTCCACATCACTAGAGTCAAGAGCTCTGAGTATCCTTCTTGCATGTTTGTAAGGAAATCCCTTGTCTTCAGGTGAAACTAACCCAAGACTTAGCCGTGCATCAGTAATTTGCTTCATAACATCTGGAGGCAATGCTTTCTCAAGAGTAATCATCTCAAGATTTGACCGGACTACCATCTCAAGGCATCTATCGAGCAGTTTCATGCAAGATTTATTGCACAAGTTTGCAACAGATAATATCAATGGAAGGTTATCCACTTCAACATCATCAAGGACATCAAGGAGATGCCGCTGTGTGGAAAAGAAGGGCATAACGTGGCTTAGTATTGGCTCCTTAAATACGCGAAACAATACAACAATAACTGTTATAGGTAGCATCTCAACAAGAATTATCATCGATTTTTAGACACACAAGTCATCTGTAGCAAAGTCAAAGCTATAAAAAAAGGCCAAATAAGAAACAAGATCTCTAGATTGTTCAGTGCATGGGTTGATAACTATTTACCCCCCCCCCCCATTGAATTGAAACACTCCCCCTTAACAAAGTATTTGTTGATCCTAAGGAATCATAGGTGCTATTATAATTATTGTCCGCTGTGATATTTCATTTATATGCTTTGGTTTTTGTTGTGCATGTATCAGCTGTCCACATTCATGGAGCCTAGATTTGTATAAAATGACCCAAGCATGTTTTTCATGAACTGCCTTTTGTTGATGCAACAAAAAAGAGTAGGCACATGTACAACACTTTGAACAGTTTTTGTCTTCAAATACGCCTGGGTGCATGTAATTTTCATGCTTTGAACAGTTACCCTTCCCTTTCTCTAAACAAAATCAAAACAAGAATCCCTGAAATATCAACAAAATGACACAGCACCTTAGAACTACCAATTGCATCATTTGCATATTGAACACACTATACCACATGCACAGACAACTCAATTTATTTCCACTCCTACATCAAACCAAGTAAGAAAGGAGTCTTGATTGTTGAACCTAATAAGTGGAAATTGCACCCTGGTAGGGATCTCCAAACAACTCAGCATGTCCTAGCACCCGTTTGAACTTCACCAATTTGTTTTAAAAAAAACTTCACCAATTTAACGAATACAATTAAATTCAGCACGGACGTAATGCTTTATCACTACTTTGTAAAAGCATTGAAATTAAAGAATTTCAGGTTAAAAGATATGATGGGGATCCATATATAGCATTAAAACGTCTTAGCAATACGCATCCCAGCAAGCATAATAGTCATCTGATATGAACCTGGAAGTAGTTGGTGAGCTCGGTGATCTGGAAGGTGAATGTAACAAAGAGGACCTGCACCATGAAGGAGATGACGGGGTGGCAGCTGACGTGCGCGCAACCATCCATGTCGACGCAGACACATGCCGGCCTGGGAAGGACATGGAAGCGGGCGCTGTACAGGTACTCGAGCACTAGCTGCAGTGCCTCATACCCGACCTCCACCTTCTCGCCCAGAAGTTCCCAGAGTTCCAACCTGTTGCCCTCCACAGAGGCACGGCGTGCGAAGAATGCGTGGAGGAAGGGACTCCGCACAGAGAGCATGTAGCGGTGCACGTGCAGGTCGGGCGCGCCGGGCATGGCAATGCACATATCGGCAAGGAAGGCGAAGTCATCCGGTGAGTGGAAGGCTGTGGCGAGGTTGTCAGAGAGGCGACGGAGTGGCTCCACATCAGCAACCGCATCGGCCGCACATGACTCGGGAGCCCAGTTTATTGGAAGGCTCTGTTCTGTGCTTTCATCACCATAGGAACTAGAATTCACCAATTGCATGTTGATTGTAGGATTTCTTGGATGATTACTAACGACAGACCTCACGGCATACTCTATATGAGCAGCTGCACCCCCAAATTTTACGGAGATCTCTTTAAGGTCTGGCATATGCTCGATGCGGATTAGTTGATGTTGGTCCATTCGGGGAATGGCATTGAAACCTAGCGTGAGCTTCCAGAGATTAGGCATTGCATCCGCCTCAAATTTTAGCCACGGGATACCACTTGTGCACCTCAATTTGAAGTACTTGAGAACTGAGAACCCGGCCGCCTTGTCAAAGATGATCCTTTCACCTGGTGCCCACTGCACATACAGCGACAGATCAATGAGGGCAGGCAATCCTCTGAGAATATCAACAGAACTCATCTGCAGTTCCATTACTGCCATCTTCAGAATGCACAGGTTACCAAGTTCTTTAAGCCATTTAGGAATTTGGGAAAATATGACGCAGCTGTGTGGCGAGCATTCAAATCTCTGGAGAAGAGGGGGAGGCTCCAAGTCATCCCAGGAAATGATTACTTTTGAGGCACCGGGAACCACAATATCTTTAACCGATGGGCCATGAGACACGACTATATTTTTCAGGCTGCCATGTCCTTCTAGTAAAGAGCCTAGAGATTCCATGTTTTTCTCCGGATGGCCAGAACAAGGTGTAGAAGAAATGGTAAGATAAAGATCTTGCAGGTAGTTCAGCTTGCAAAGGCTCCACAGACTGACGACGGAATCAGTCATGGTGCCTAGCAGATTTGTGTCAACCGGAAGAGCCAGGTGGAACAAGTGTGGGAGATGTATAATATCCCATGGAATAGCAGTGACTCTTGTTGCATCCATAACATCCAGCGTTTCCAAACATTGCAGCCCTCGTATATGGTTTGGTAGTTTTATGCAAACATCACTTGCAATCTTCAAATATCTTAGCTGAAACAGCTCTGAAATCCCAGTGAGGTCTATGGGGTCATGGAGGCCACAATGACCAGATAGTTGAAGATTTAGGACACGAAGAACCTTGAAATCTCTAATACAAGGCATACAGTCGAATAATCCAAAAAATCTGAGTGATCGAACCTGTGACTTTGTGATGTTTTCTGGTGTCTTGGCATATTTTGCATCACCAAAGATGAGAGATAGTCGGCGAACCTTATGGGAAAGTGCTATATTCTTTCGATTGTAGTCTACTACCACAATGAAATTCTCTTCTGCAGACTTGTGTGCAATAAGTTCACGTACTACATCATGGACCGTACAGGACAATACCTCATTGTTGTAGTTGATATATGAAGGTTGGATGAATCTTCTATCAATAAGTTCATCAAAACAGATTCCTGCAGCTTTCTTCAACCGGTCTTGATATTGCCCTTTCCCTTTTTGTGTAACGATGGAGGCTTCAGCTACCCATTGCATCGAAAGATCATCCTTCCAGATTATGGAGCCCTCTGGATACATGTGAAGATACAACAAACATGTCTTCAGATAATGAGGGAGATTATTGTAGCTGAGTGTCAGTACTTGTCTCGTTCTTTCTGAAGTAGAACTTGACCACAAATGGGATCTCAACGAATCACGTATGTATGTAAGCAAATCCAGTGAAACTGCTGTTTGCTGGTTCGCCAAATGACTAGCTATGTTCATTGTCGCTAGTGGCAAACCACCACATATATCAATAATTTCGTTTGAAACTTGTTTGAATTCTGCTGGACAGTCATTTTCCGAACCAAAAAGCCTGTTAAAGAATAGCATTCTTGAGTGAGCATCATCGAGAGGTTTCATCTCGAAAACATGCTCTGTATGATCACAGCAACATGTTAATGCAACATCTTCAATCTGTGTAGTTATTATTATTCTGCTGCCACAGTTTCCATTTGGAAAAGCATATTTAATAATATCCCACACTGATGCATCCCACAAATCATCAATAACAATTAGATACCTGCATGCCAAGAATCCACGCACATTAGTGTGTGTGTGTGTGTGTGTGTGTGTGTGTGTGTGTGTGTGTGTATTGCATCAGGCACATCAGTAAAATTGATATATGCTGGGTTAACATAAACTAAAATAAATAGCATAAGGAAACTGGGTTAACAGTACCTTTTATGTTGCAGATGTTTGCTGGTATTGTCGCTGATGCCAAGCTCATTACAGCTGGCAGGTAGTGGCTGCTTCTTGTGGAGTTGCGAGAACAAGTCACTGAAAAGTCTCTTCATATCAGACTTTCTGGACACTCGGATGAAAGCTCTGCATTCGAATTGCATCTCAATTCTTTCATACAACACATTGGCAAGTGTAGTTTTACCAAGACACCCAGATCCAAGAACAGATACCACCTTGAGCTGCTGCTGACCTGCCGTATCATTAGCGGCCAGTGAGCAGATAAACTCATTCATACGCCCATCGATTACAATTTGTGCAACTTCATCATAGGGCATTGGAAGCATACTGCCAGCGGACAAGAATCTACGCCTCCTCAAGGTGCTGCAACACTGGAGCTTATACCTGTCGTGCCGTTCAAAAGCCTCCTGGACATAGATCCTGAATTCCGATATTGTTTCTGCAATCTTGGGCTTACTGGGAAGACGAGGGACATTAACATGAATGATTTTACTGGTCTTGGTACCATGTTCTGACACCTGCGCTATGAATGCAATTTGTTTGTACCACTTAAGCCTCTTTTTGATGAAACGGTCAGGCGGCACAAATAATAAGCTGTCAATGTAATCTACCATATCGTAAGACAAATCGCGTGCCTCATTCATCCAGCATATGGCCACCGGGGGAGGGTCCTCCAACTCTGACAGTTCATCAAGGTAGGAGCTTATCACCTCAACATCATCCTTGAGAAGGTGCACCCCCTCCTTGATCCTCTTGGGCAACCTCTTGTAGTGTTCCTGAGCAGGAGCTAGCAGTATGCCAAGCTTCTCAACAAGGGGTCTCATGGCGCCCAATGAAGAACTCACCGAACCATCTAATTAATCAAAGAGCACACAAGAAAGATAAGACAAGGTGCGGATCAATAATTAATGGATGGATTAGTTCCTATGCACATGCATGGGTTCGATGCTGTACTGCCATATATACAGACAGAAATCAAGAGAAATCAAGGCAAAGCTAACTAGGGAGATAGATCAAGCAACACTCACCAAACAGCCTCGAGATATCCTCAAGGACTGGCAGTTGAGCACCAGATTGCTCGACTTCATTTTTGGCACTTGATTCAATAACAGGATCAGAAACTGAAACAGGAAAAACATGCAGGATTAGTTAGTAATTAAGAGTACTGAGCGGAAGAATTAAGGAGAGGTTTTCTCTTGCGCTAACCTGTGGCTGTGGTTGGATTGTCGATTAAGACATTCTTGTAATCCTCCTCAAGAATCCTGTCATCATTGTTCCTCCTCTTCTTCCCCGCAATCCTGACAGGATCCAGCACCTTCCTTGTCTCCCTCCTTTTCCTCGACGGCTCCTCCTTATCCTTCTCCGTGAGGTCCATCAATCAGAGCTTAGTTTCCGGCGCCCCAACAAGACGTGATGGCATGTTGAGCTCCTAAAGGAGCCCGAACTTTCTGAGCTCCCCCATGCAGGTACACCTTCTATCTATCTAGATCGTCCATTTCACAGCAGTTGCCTCGGGATCAGTGTTGCCTCTCGAATGATTGCACTGACTTGTGCTGAAAATATGTTCTGCCTTTAGTCTAACTAATGTGCTGCTCTTTCTGCAATTATTGTATTTTGAGATAGTGCATCCACACCAAAACTGGAGAAATTTTGATGGTCCCATTCAGGCTAAAGTGCATTCACAAAGTGATGTTGATGCTAAAGAACCCACCAAGTTAAGGCTGGAAGAATTAAGCAGACGGACAGGTTTTTCACACGCGCTCACCTGTGGCTGTGGTTGGATCGTCGAGCAAGAAACTGTTGTAATCCTCCTCAAGAATCCTGTCATCATCCTTCTTCCCCGTAATCCTGATTGGATCCAGCAATTGCCTCGTCGGCTCCTCCTTATCCTTCTCCGTGAGGTCCATCAATCAGAACTTAGTTTCTGGCGACCCAACAAGACGTGAGGGCATGTCGAGCTCCTAAAGGAGACTGAATTTCCTGAGCACACCCCTACAGGTACACGTATCTCTCGGATCGTCCATTTTGCAGTGATCACA
Organism: Triticum urartu; assembly: GCF_003073215.2. Lineage (NCBI taxonomy): Eukaryota > Viridiplantae > Streptophyta > Magnoliopsida > Poales > Poaceae > Triticum > Triticum urartu. Next base: position 489,346,597 of record NC_053028.1, on the reverse strand, counting down.
TCAGGATCAGTGCTGCCTTTAGAATGATTGCACTGACTTGTGCTAAAACCATGTTCTGCCTTTAGTCTAACTAATGTGCTGCTCTTTCTTCTACAATTGTATTTTGAGATAGTGCATCCACACCAAAACTAGAGAATTTTGATGGGTCCCATTTAGGCTAAGTGCATTCACAAAGTGGTGCTGATGCACGAATTCACTACGTTTGGAACCTGCTTTCCTGCCTTTATATGATATATATTCGCATTGTTCTGCAATAAGAGAGCTCTTTTAGTGATCGTGAGATCCACACATGTGCCTTCACAAAAAAAGCGAGACAGAACCATGTGGGACCTGCCACCACGCACTGTCAGATTCTTCTGTGCTTTTTTTCAGTGCTCAGAGGGTTCACATGGGCTTTTTGGCAAAAAAAAAGAGAAAGATAGAACCAAGTGGGGCCCACCACCATGCGTTGTCCGAATCGCCTATGCACAGGTACAATAGAATTTGCATTTTTGTACCTTAGCATCATATGTAATGCAAGTAAATAGCTCCAGCAGATTGGAGGAGTGGACGGGATGACTGACCATGGATGTTAAGGTATTCTCTATGCAGGTACTTGTAGCTACCTACCTTGATCCTGCCATGGCTGCTCCTGTGTCCTCCTGGCCTCTTTTCTCTATCCACTAAACTCCATGATTTGATCTTCCAACCAGAGATGGAGGCTGCGACGGCCACCGCTTTTGTGGGTAGG
>NC_053028.1:489332392-489344867 GCF_003073215.2 Triticum urartu | reverse complement strand
CCCTCTTAGGGGGGATCTCACATCTATGGGGAGCTTTACTCTAAGAATTGAGCTAAAGCAACTCTAATGGTGTGAACACAACAATGCTTTATGTAAAAGTGGTAACCCCACTTGTGCTTAAACGATGAGTATGACCTATGATCAAATGTTCCCATTTGACTCCTAAGTCAATATACTCATATATAGATGACCTAGTCATCACAAATTTTTTGATAGATGCTAGAATTGTTTGTGCATGCTTTGCCACATATTTCAATTGCCATTTTATTGTGTGAGCATGTTGATTGCATATTTCACTCATTCAAGGACATACACTTGTTGTTTTGATTGATTGTTTTTCTTTTCTTTTGCCAAGTGGATGGACAAGAATGCCTTAGAACCCTCTCTTGCTATCTATGCTTTTCTCGTCTCAAACTCTATTCATGCTACATCACAAAATTTGATCAAGTCAGGTTCGAACCACTCTGTGTGAGGAGCACTCGGAGTCCCCGATTCGTCATAGACTTAAACTTCCAAAACTTCTTTGTGCTTTTTGGTCTGACCGATTCCTCCATTTCGGTCATACCGAGATCACTAAGTCGATCTAGGTTTTCAATCTCGGTGCAACCGATTTGAACCTTTCGGTCACACCGAGTTTCAGTAACTGCTTGCAGTTATGAATCTTGATGCCACCGAGTTTTTCCACTCGGTCACACCGACAGGGTCGGGCTATATATACTCACGGAATTTTTTTTGGAAATTTCTCCGAAACCCCTTCGCCGCGCATAGCTCGCTCTGCCTCCAGGGTCTCCGGATCGTCCTCCTCGTCGCCAGCCGACTCCTGCCGCTGGTCTCCGCCGCCGTCAACAGAAATCATCCCCGCCGTTGCCGCCGTAGCGAGTTCATCGCCGAACTAGGGTATGAACTCGATCACTATGCCATCCCTATCTGATTCCTAGCACATTGTGTTCACTATGATTCTTACCATGATTGAAACGCTTCTATCCAGTCAAAACACTCCGTAGATTAGAGTTGAATTGAAAATTTAGGGTTAGGTTTCCGCCGAAACCATCTCGGACCATCCGAGTTGTGGAACTCGGTACCACCGATTCGGCTCAGGCCATTGCACATGTAATTTTCGGTCTAACCGAGAATTGCAAATCGGTGTGACCGAGTTCAGGACTTTGTGAAACCCTAGCAGTCTCGGTGCCACCGAACTGTGACTCGGTCTGACCGAGTTCACTAGTTTAGGTTCCAACAGCTGCTTCGGTATCACCGAGTTTACAAATCGGTTGATCCCAAATGCTTTCTGTGGAAAACTAAAACTAAGTTTTTGACTCATTCTTTTGCAAAAACCTCTGCATTTTGTGATGCTCATCCACTCTATCTCATCTATATCTATTCACAGGGTCTGCTGTCAGTGTTTGCAATATGTCTGATCAGAGTGATAGCCAGAACAGGTCAGAGGAGCAGGTTCACCTGAGTGAGGGCACTAGTCCCTCTAGCAGTTCAGATGATGGTAGCAGGAGCACTCCCAGCAACTTGCCCAAAGCTGCCACCAGAACAAGGAAGAAGAAAACTCAGAGTCTGAGGATGAAGACTATGTGGCAGTTGAGGATGAGGCCACTTCCAAGAAGAAAGTGGTTAAGAAGGAATATAGCACTGCTGCTGCCACCAAGCCAGGCATGAAGCAAAAGGTTCCTGCAAAGAGAATTCCAATGTCTAAGGCCAGAGCATCTACTCAAGTCCCTTTGGGATCTGAACCCAAAGAGGCCGCTACAGAGGGAAGAAGAGGAAGGAGAGGATCAAAAAGACCACTGCTAGAGTGCTTGGGAGATCCTCAATCATGAGAGATTCTGAAGAGGAAGAGGAAGAAGAGGTTGCTGCACCAGCACCCAAGGCACAAAAGCTATGGGTGATGCTATAGGAAGCAGGGGCTTGCTTCATCAAAGCCCAAAGAAGCACCCAAAGCAGCCTCCAAGCCCAAGAGTGCACCTAAGAGGAATACCAAGGAGTATACCAGCTGCTGAGAAGAACAAGGCCCCAGTGCCTGAAGTTGCTGCTGATGAAGATGATGAAGGACAAGTCATGAGGAAGCCTCAAACCGAAGATTCCAGACCACAATGATGCTCATACTGTGGCTAAGGGAACATGAAGATCAGGAGAGACTCAGGACTAGGAAATGGAGAGAGACAGACCCATATGCTACAAGAAGAAGAACGATGTTGATTACAGGTTCCACACAAAGGAACATCAAGATTTCTATGAGACAGTGCTGCTGGACAAGAAGCCTATAGTGTGTGAAATTAGGTGGGTCGACTGGAAGTATATCAAGGAAAATGAGGAACACTATCCTGGTGTGTTTGACAGCTTCAGTGCTTGTGGAGTTGCAGACTTTGTTGGGCAGAAGCTCACAAAGTGGAATGAGGAGCTCATAATGCAATTCTACTCCACAACACACTTCTATCCAGATGGCAGGATAGTATGGATGTCTGAAGGTACAAGGTACCACTCAACTATTGAGGAATGGGCAAATCTGATCAATGATCCTAAGGAAGAAGAAGATGACTTGGATGTCTATGCCAAGAAGAAGATGGATCACAACTCTATGGCAAACATGTACAAGGAGATTCCTTGAAGATGATCTTGAGACTCACCAGTTTGGGTCAGTAAAACACTTGCTGTCAGGGCTGCCTACAATCAATTGGATCCTTAGGCACACTCTCTTGCCCAAGTCTGGTGATCACAGAATGATCAGAGGCCATGCAATTAACTTGCTACATATATTTGAATGTGCCACAGAAGTTCAAGGTCATGAGCCTTATAGTTGAGACTATCAAGAGGACTACAGCAGACCAGAAAAGAAGTGTGGATATGCCCCACAAATCCAGGAGTTGATAAACTCAAAGATGGGCACAGGCACATACCTGTTGGATAAGGAACACTTGCCTATCTACCCAGACTTCGAGGACAATCAAGTTGTGATGATTGAGAATGAACCATCATCAGTACAAGCTCAAGAGAAGAAGGAGAAAGCAAAGAAAGAGAAGGCTGCCAAGATGCCAACTCAAGAGGAGGCATCTGAGTACTTTTTGAAAAGCAAGGCAGGACCAGCTTGGTTATTTGATAGCATCAACTCTGAGGATTGAGAAGGGGTTGGCCACCCTGACTCAAAACCAGGAGAGCTTGGAAAGAATCATGGAGCAAAAATTCTATGATTTAGATGTCAAAGTAACTAAGATTCAGTCAGTTGTGGAGCAGCTACAAGATGATATGCAGGAGAGGAAGGGCAGAACAACCACTGATGCATTTGCCAGAGTGCCTCGAGCTCAGAGATCAACTGCAGTGCCAGTAACAGACACCCGAGCCACTTCATCTGCACCAGCTACAACTTCAGTGCCACCAGCTCCAGCACCTACCCCAGCAGCTCCATCTACTTTGACTAAAGCCTTCGTTCTTGGAGTTCTTCAGACACCACCACCTAAAGACCAAGCCTGAGAGACGTTTTAGTGCTATGCAATTTCTATGAACTTTTTGGTAACTTATTGCCAAAGGGGGAGAAAAATGTATAGATCATAGGCTTCGAGAGAGAGAGAGTTTGCTTTTGTTCTCTCTTGTCTTCTTGGTTGAACTTTGTTTGTCTTTTGATTGCTTGAGATACTATGCTATTATCTGTGAGACATTGATGATCATGTGGTTGATCATAAGCTAAACTTATGCTTGTTAGATGATATTATCTTACTTATCCTTATATGATCATTCACTTTGCTTGGTGATGAGTGCATGTATTCAATCTTTATTATTTTGAGCGCTCCACCAAGATGTATGTGACATGGAAGAGTAACCGATGATCCTAACTCATTGTGCATTTGCAGTCCAAAGCAAATCTTAAGATATGCACAAATTTAGGGGGAGCTCTTGCTTTTCACATACTTCTCAAAGAGACAATATCTTTCACTCTTATTATCATTTGTCGAAGCTTTGATCTATATGTTGTCATCAATTACCAAAAAGGGGGAGATTGAAAGTGCAACTATCCCTGGGTGGTTTTGGTAATTCCTAACAACATATAGCTCATTGAGCTAACATTATTCCAAGATTAATATTTCAGGAAAAGCTCAATGAATGGCATGGCATGGATGAGGAAAGTGGATCCCTCAAAATTCTAAGGACAAAAAGTTTGGCTCAAGCTTGAAGCTCAAGACTCTACATTTTATATTTTAGTGATCCAAGATCACATTGAGTCTATAGGAAAAGCCAATACTATCAAGGAGGGATGAGGTGTTGCTTAATGGCTTGCTTGCTCAAAGTGCTTAGTGATATGCTCCAAAATCCTCAACTACCTTCCCACATCCACATATGACCTAAACCAAAAGTCAAACTCGGCCCCACCGATTCTTTCTATCCGGCGCCACCGAGTTTCAAATGTCATAGCCACTGCCACAAACCCTAGGCAAATCGGTCTCACCGATAGGGATCTCGGTCTCACCGAGATGGGATTGTAATCTCTCTGTTTCCCTTCGTAACGTTTCGGTCTTACCGAGATGAGCGATCGGTCCCACCGAGATTGCAATGTAAACTCTCTGTTTCCCTTTTGTAACATTTCGGTCTCACCGAGATGAGCGAATCGGTCCCACCGAGTTTACCTGACCAACTCTCTGGTTAGCTTATTACCAAAATCGGTCCCACCGAGTTTGTGTAATCGGTCACACCGAGATTACGTTATGCCCTAACCCTAACCATATCGGTCCTACCGAGTTGCATCTCAGTCCCACCGAAAATCCTAACGGTCACTAGGTTTGCTGAATCGGTCCGACCGAGTTTAACCATTCGGTCCCACCGAGTTTGGCAAATTGTGTGTAACGGTTAGATTTTGTGTGGAGGCTATATATACCCCTCCACCCACTCTTCATTCATGGAGAGAGCCATCAGAACATACCTACACTTCCAATACACATTTTCTGAGAGAGAACCACCTACACTTGTGTTGAGGTCAAGATATTCCATTCCAACCATATGAATCTTGATCTCTAGCCTTCCCCAAGTTGCTTTCCACTCAAATCTTCTTTCCACCAAATCCAAATCCTGTGAGAGAGAGTTGAGTGTTGGGGAGACTATCATTTGAAGCACAAGAGCAAGGAGTTCATCATCAACACACCATTTGTTACTTCTTGGAGAGTGGTGTCTCCTAGATTGGCTAGGTGTCACTTGGGAGCCTCCGACAAGATTGTGGAGTTGAACCAAGGAGTTTGTAAGGGCAAGGAGATCGCCTACTTCGTGAAGATCTACCGCTAGTGAGGCAAGTCCTTCGTGGGCGACGGCCATGATGGAATAGACAAGGTTGCTTCTTCGTGGACCCTTCGTGGGTGGAGCCCTCCGTGGACTCGCGCAACCGTTACCCTCCGTGGGTTGAAGTCTCCATCAACGTGGATGTACGATAGCACCACCTATCGGAACCACGACAAAAACATCTGTGTCTCCAATTGCATTTGAATCCTCCAAACCCTTCCCTTTACATTCTTGCAAGTTGCATGCTTTACTTTCCGCTGCTCATATACTCTTTTGCATGCTTGCTTGAATTGTGTGGAGATTGCTTGACTTGTGCTAAGATAGCTAAAATCTGCCAAGAACTAAAATTGGGAAAAGGCTAGATTTTTATTTGGTCAAGTAGTCTAATCACCCTCCCCCCTCTAGACATACTTTTATCCTACATCTTATGAGTGTGTTGAATACTATGATAAGTTTGATGCTTGATAATTGTTTTGAGATATGAAGATGGTGATATTAAAGTTGTGCTAGTTGAGTAGTTGTGAATTTGAGAAATACTTGTTTTGAAGCTTGTGATTCCCGTAGCATGCACGTATGGTGAACCGTTATGTGATGAAGTCGGAGCATGATTTATTTATTGATTGTCTTCCTTATGAGTGGCGGTCGGGGACGAGCGATGGTATTTTCCTACCAATCTATCCCCCTAGGAGCATGCGCGTAATACTTTTCTTTGATAACTTGTAGATTTTTGCAATAAGTATATGAGTTCTTTATGACTAATGTTGAGTCCATGGATTATACGCACTTTTCTCACCCTTCCACCTTTGCTAGCCTCTCTAATACCGCGCACCTTTCGCCGGTATCATATGTTGGAAATATGCCCTAGAGGCAATAATAAATTAGTTATTATTATATTTCCTTGTTCATGATAATCGTTTATTATCCATGCTAGAATTGTATTGATAGGAAACTCAGATACATGTGTGGATACATAGACAACACCATGTCCCTAGTAAGCCTCTAGTTGACTAGCTCGTTGATCAATAGATGGTTACGGTTTCCTGACCATGGACATTGGATGTCATTGATAACGGGATCACATCATTAGGAGAATGATGTGATGGACAAGACCCAATCCTAAGCCTAGCACAAAGATCGTGTAGTTCGTATGCTAAAGCTTTTCTAATGTCAAGTATCATTTCCTTAGACCATGAGGTTGTGCAACTCCAGGATACTGTAGGAGTGCTTTGGATGTGCCAAACGTCACAACGTAACTGGGTGGCTATAAAGGTACACTACAGGTATCTCCGAAAGTGTCTGTTGGGTTGGCACGAATCGAGACTGGGATTTGTCACTCCGTGTAAACGGAGAGGTATCTCTGGGCCCACTCGGTAGGACATCATCATAATGTGCACAATGTGATCAAGGAGTTGACCACGGGATGATGTGTTACGGAACGAGTAAAGAGACTTGCCGGTAACGAGATTGAACAAGGTATCGGGATACCGACGATCGAATCTCGGGCAAGTATCGTACCGCTAGACAAAGGGAATTGTATACGGGATTGATTAAGTCCTTGACATCGTGGTTCATCCGATGAGATCATCGTGGAGCATGTGGGAGCCAACATGGGTATCCAGATCCCGCTATTGGTTATTGACCGGAGAGTTGTCTCGGCCATGTCTGCATGACTCACGAACCCGTAGGGTCTACACACTTAAGGTTCGATGACGCTAGGGTTATAGGGAAAGTATGCACGCGGTTACCGAATGTTGTTCGGAGTCCCGTATGAGATCCTGGACGTCACGAGGAGTTCCAGAATAGTCCGGAGGTAAAGATTGATATATAGGAAGTATGGTTTTGGCCACCGGAAGTGTTCCGGGCATCACCGGTAATGTACCGGGACCACCGGAGGGGTCCGAGGGGTCCACCAGGTGGGGCCACCAGCCCCGAAGGCCTACATGGGCCAATGGTGGGAAGGGACCAGCCCCTAGGTGGGCTGGGACGCCTCCCACCAAGGCCCAAGGCGCCTCCAAGAGGGGAAAGGGGCAAACCCTAGGGCAGATGGGCCCTAAGGCCCACCCCAGGTGCGCCTCCCCCTCTCCCCCTTGTGGCCGCCACCCAGATGGGATCTGGGGGCTGCCGCCACCCCTAGGGAGGGAACCCTAGGTGGGGGCGCAGCCCCTCCCCTCCCCCTATATATACTTGAGGTTTGGGCTGCCCAAGACACATGATTTGCTCTCCCTGTTGGCGCAGCCCTACCCCTCTCCTTCCTCGTCTCTCGTAGTGCTTGGCGAAGCCCTACTGGAGTCCTGCTCTCCTCCACCACCACCACGCCGTCGTGCTGCTGCTGGATGGAGTCTTCCCCAACCTCTCCTTCTCCCCTTGCTGGATCAAGGCATAGGAGACGTCACCGGGCTGTACGTGTGTTGAACACGGAGGTGCCGTCCGTTTGGCACTAGGATCATCGGTGATTTGGATCACGACGAGTACGACTCCATCAACCACGTTCACTTGAACGCTTCCGCTTAGCGATCTACAAGGGTATGTAGATGCACTCTCCTTCCCTCGTGTCTAGACTTCTCCATAGATTGATCTTGGTGATGCGTAGAAAATTTGAATTCTGCTACGTTCCCCAACAGTTGCTTCACGAGCTAGGTCTATGCGTAGTTACTATGCATGAGTAGATCACAAAGTAGTTGTGGGCGTCGATATTGTCAATTATCTTGCCGTTACTAGTCTTATCTTGATTCGGCGGCATCGTGGGAGGAAGCGGCCCGGACCAACCTTACACGTACGCTTACGTGAGACCGGTTCCACCGACTGACATGCACTAGTTGCATAAGGTGGCTGGCGGGTGTCTGTCTCTCCCACTTTAGTCGGATCGGATTCGATGAACAGGGTCCTTATGAAGGGTAAATAGAAATTGGCAATTCACGTTGTGGTTTTGGCGTAGGTAAGAAACGTTCTTGCTAGAAACCTATAGCAGCCACGTAAAAACTTGCAACAACAATTAGAGGACGTCTAACTTGTTTTTGCAGCATATGCCTTGTGTGATGTGATATGGCCAAAAGGATGTGATGAATGATATATGTGATGTATGAGATTGATCATGTTCTTGTAATAGGAATCACGACTTGCATGTCGATGAGTATGACAACCGGCAGGAGCCATAGGAGTTGTCTTAATTTATTTATGACCTGCGTGTCAACATAAACGTCATGTAATTACTTTACTTTATTGCTAAAGTGTTAGCCATAGTAGTAGAAGTAATAGATGACGAGACAACTTCAAGAAGACACGATGATGGAGATCATGGTGTCATGCCGGTGACAAGATGATTCATGGAGCCCCAAGATGGAGATCAAAGGAGCTATATGATATTGGCCATATCATGTCACTATTATTTGATTGCATGTGATGTTTATCATGTTTATGCATCTTATTTGCTTAGAACAATGGTAGTAAATAAGATGATCCCTCATTAAAATTTCAAGAAAGTGTTCCCCCTAACTGTGCACCATTGCGATAGTTCGTTGTTTCGAAGCACCACGTGATGATCGGGTGTGATAGATTCTAACGTTCACATACAACGGGTGTAAGACAGATTTACATACGCGAAACACTTAGGTTGACTTGACGAGCCTAGCATGTACAGACATGACCTTGGAACACAAGAGACCGAAAGTTCGAGCATGAGTCGTATAGAAGATACGATCAACATGAAGATGTTCACCGATGATTGACTAGTCCGTCTCACGTGATGATCGGACACGGCCTAGTTGACTCGGATCATGTAATCACTTAGATGACTAGAGGGATGTCTATCTGAGTGGGAGTTCATAAGATGAACTTAATTATCCTGAACATAGTCAAAAGGTCTTCGCAAATTATGTCGTAGCTCGCGCTTCAGTTCTACTGTTTAGATATGTTCCTAGAGAAAATTTAGTTGAAGATGATAGTAGCAATTATGCGGACTAGGTCCGTAAACTGAGGATTGTCCTCATTGCTTCATAGAAGGCTTATGTCCTTAATGCACCGCTCAGTGTGCTGAACCTCGAACGTCGTCTGTGGATGTTGCGAACATCTGACATACACATTTTGATAACTACGTGATAGTTCAGTTAAACGGTTTAGAGTTGAGGCACCGAAGACGTTTTGAAACGTCGCGAAACATATGAGATGTTTCGAGGGCTGAAATTGGGATTTCAGGCTCGTGCCCACGTCAAGAGGTATAAGACCTCCGACGATTTTCTTAGCCTGCAAACTAAGGGAGAAAAGCTCAATTGTTGAGCTTGTGCTCAGATTGTCTGAGTACAACAATCATTTGAATCGAGTGGGAGTTGATCTTCCAGATGAGATAGTGATGTTTCTCCGAAGTCATTACCACCAAGCTGCTAGAGCTTCGTGATGAACTATAATATATCAGGGACATATATGATGATCCTTGAGATATTCGCGATGTTTGACACCACAAAAGTAGAAATCAAGAAGGAGCATCAATTGTTGATGGTTGGTGAAACCACTAGTTTCAAGAAGGGCAAGGGCAAAAGGGATACTTCATGAAACGGCAAATCAGCTGCTGCTCTAGTGAAGAAACCCAAGGTTGAACCCAAACCCGAGACTAAGTGCTTCTGTAATAAGGGGAACAGCCACTGGAGCAGAATTACCCTAGATACTTGGTAGATGAGAAGGCTGGCAAGGTCGATAGAAGTATATTGGATATACATTGTGTTAATGTGTACTTTACTAGTACTCCTAGTAGCACCATGGTATTAGATACCGGTTCGGTTGCTAAATGTTAGTAAACTCGAAATAAAAGGCTGCGGAGTAAACGGAGACTAGCTAAAGGTGAGCTGGCAATATGTGTTGGAAGTTTTTCCAAGCTTGATGTGATCAAGCATCGCACGCTCCCTCTACCATCGAGATTGGTGTTTGCGTTGAGCATAGACATGATTGGATTATGTCTATCGCAATACGGTTATTCATTTAAGGAGAATAATGGTTACTCTGTTTATTTGAATAATACCTTCAATGGTCTTGCACCTAAAATGAATGGTTTATTGAATCTCGATCGTAGTGATACACATGTTCATGCCAAAAGATATAAGATAGTAATGATAGTACCACCTACTTGTGGCACTGCCACGTAAGTCATATCGGTATAAAACGCATGAAGAAGCTCCATGTTGATGGATCTTTGGGCTCACTCGTTTTTGAAAAGTTTGAGACATGCGAACCATGTCTATTGGTGTATATGCATGAAGAAACTCCATGCAAATGGACCGTTTGGACTCACTTGATTTTGAATCACTTGAGACATGCAAATCATACCACATGGGCAAGATGACTGAAAGCCTCGTTTTCAGTAAAATGGAACTAGAAAGCAACTTGTTGGAAGTAATACATTTTGATGTGTGCAGTCCAATGAGTGCTGAGGCGTGTAGTGGATATCGTTATGTTCTTACTTCACAGATGATTTGAGTAGATGTTGAGTATATTTACTTGATGAATCACGAGTCTGAATTATTGAAAGGTTCAAGTAATTTCAGGGTGAAGTTGAAAGATCGTCGTGACAAGAGGATAAAATATCTATGATATGATCATAGAGATGAATATCTGAATTACGAGTTTGGCACAGAATTAAGACATTGTGGAAATTGTTTCACAACTAATACAGCCTGGAACACCATAGTGTGATGGTGTGTCCGAACATCATAACTGCACCCTATTGGATATGATGCATACCATGATGTCTCTTATCGAATTACCACGATAGTTTATGGGTTAGGCATTAGAGACAACCACATTCACTTTAAATAGGGCACCACGTAATTCCGATGAGATGACACCGTATGAACTATGGTTTAGAGAAACCTAAGCTGTCATTTCTTAAAAGTTTGGGGCTGCGACGCTTATGTGAAAAAGTTTCAGGCTGATAAGCTCGAACCCAAAGCGGATAAATGCATCTTCATAGGACACCCAAAACAGTTGGGTATACCTCCTGTCTCAGATCCGAAAGCAATAAGGGATTGTTTCTAGAATCGGGTCCTTTCTCGAGGAAAAGTTTCTCTCGAAAGAATTGAGTGGGAGGATGGTGGAGACTTGATGAGGTTATTGAACCGTCTCTTCAACTAGTGTGTGGCAGGGCACAGGAGTTGTTTCCTGTGGCACCTACACCAATTGAAGTGGAAGCTTATGATAGTGATCATGAAAGTTCAGATCAAGTCACTACCAAACCTCGTGGGATGACAAGGATGCGTACTACTTCAGAGGGGTACGTAATCCTGTCTTGGAAGTCATGTTGCTAGACAACAATGAACCTACGAGCTATGGAGAAGCGATGGTGGGCCTGGATTCCAAAAATGGCTCGAGGCCATATAATCCGAGAAGGATCCATATGTGAAAACAAAGTGTAGACTTTGGAAGAACTACTTGATGGTCGTAAGGCTGTTAGGTACATATGGATTTTAAAAGGAAGACGGACAATGATGGTAAGTATCACCATTAAGAAAGCTCGACTTGTCGTTAAGATGTTTTTTCCGACAAGTTCAAGGAGTTGACTACGATGAGAATTTCTCACCCGTAGCGATGCTTAAGTCCGTCGGAATCATGTTAGCATTAGCTGTATTTTTCGATTATGAAATCTTACAGATGGATGTCAAAACAAGTTTTCTTACCAAGTTTTCGTAAGAAAAGTTGTATGTGCTACAATAGAAGGTTTTGTCAAATCCTGAAAGATGCTAACAAGTATGCAAAGCTCCAGCAATCCTTCTAAGGACTGGAGTAAGCATCTCGGAGTTGGAATGTATGCTTTGATGAGATGATCAAAGATTTTGGGTGTATGCAAAGTTTATGAGAAACTTGTATTTCCAAAGAAGTGAGTGGGAGCACTATAGAATTTCTGATGAATATATGTTGTTGACATATTGTTGATCAGAAATGACGTAGAATTTCTGGAAAGCATATAGGGTTATTTGGAAAGTGTTTTTCAATGGAAAGCCTGGATTAAGCTACTTGAACATTGAGCATCAAGATCTATAAGGATAGATCAAAACGCTTAATGGTACTTTAAAATGAGCACATACCTTGACATGATCTTGAAGGTGTTCAAGATGGATCAGTCAAAGATGGAGTTCTTGCCTGAGTAGTAAGGTATGAAGTTAAGAATTAAAGCACGACCACGGCAGAAGAAAGAGGAAGGACGAAGGTGTCCCCATCTCTCCTC
>NC_053028.1:489317912-489331267 GCF_003073215.2 Triticum urartu | reverse complement strand
TACCACGAGATCGGAGAGGCTAAACCCTAGAAGCTAGCCTATGGTATGATTGTTGTTCTGTATGTTGTCCTACAGACTAAAACCCTCCGGTTTATATAGACACCGGAGAGGGTTAGGGTTACACAAAGTCGGTTACAATGGTAGGAGATCTACATATCCGTATCGCCAAGCTTGCCTTCCATGCTAAGGAAAGCCCCTTCCGGACACGGGACGAAGTCTTCAATCTTGTATCTTCATAGTCCAGGAGTCCGGCTGAAGGTATAGTCCGGCCATCCGGACACCCCCTAATCCAGGACTGCCTCAGCGTGCTAGCGAGTCGCGGCCACGCGCTCGTTCTCCTGGCGCGAGCTAGGAGACGACTAGCACTGGGCCGCATAGTGTTGGGCCGTATGCTGGCTGCAGGTAAGTCGGGCTAGGTTAGTTTCCTTTTCTTTTTGTAATTTTCCTTCTTTTTTCTGTTTTGATTTAAATCTTGCCACTGTTTAAAATTCCAGAAAATTTCAAACCAGTGCAAAAATTCATGTGAAATATTTATGTTGCCAAAATAGAATTTTCCAAAAGCACACAAATATTTCAGAGACATTGGGAAATATATTATATATATATTAATAATATAATTACAAATTCAAATACAATATGATTTAAATTTGGAGCCCAAATAATTCCTTAAAAATGCTCCAAAATTTTGGTTTGATATATAACTCTTGCCAAAATTATCAAGACTATGTTTAGGGCATTTGGACTCACTGAATGCATTTTTAGGGTTCTTTGCTTTTTATTTAACTGAGGCTTTGAAAATTCCCTCAATTCAAAATTATCTGGATTGAAACATGATGCATGGATGATCCTAATACAACTATTTACACACAATTATTCCAGGGATGTGACAACTCACCCCCACTAAACAAGAATCTTGTCCCGAGATTCAAGACGTGAGGTAAGAGGAAAGGGGGTCACAAAACTATAACAATCTGCTCGATCCAACTGCCCTTCTTGAAGATGTTGATTCATTGCTTCATATAGATCTTGATGTCTTTGCTTTCGAGATCTTCATTCAACACGATAACGGCAGAAGAAACTCTACAGGAATCGATCTTCTCGAAGATTGAGAAATTCAAGATCAACTCGTGGAATGAGATGTGGAAACATCTCTTGAGCTGAGACGCAAAACACACATCATGGGTGATGGAAAAGAAATAGATGACAAAGGTTCAAATTGTTAGGCAACAACTCCACGCTTAAATGAGATGGTGCATGGGTTTCAAAGTAGCAAGGAGTTAATTGCCATGATTCTATAACGGGGCACCTTAGAGGAGGTGACTTCTAGAATTATTTCCTTAAGTGGCAAAAATAATTACTTTTGATACAGAGATCATTGAAACTCTTCATACCATCCCAAGGCAATTCGCAAAACAATCATTTGAAGGAGTTTGAAGAAATGGCATACTCAGTATAGAATGAACGATGTGGGCTATCTTGTTGAAGACAACGCAATGGATGATTCTTCTTTTGCTTAACAAGGGAAATGGATGGTACCCATGGTAAGCCCACTTTTTAAGATTATCCTAAACAACATTTACTGAGAAGGGCAGCCCATGGTAGAATGGCACAGTGGCGGTGGAAGCTGGGAACAAAATGCAAATGTTGGGAATGATTCTGGTAACTGGGAAAATTTCAACAGTACAGAGTGATACCACTGTTCGAATGGTTATAGCATAATCGACGGAACTGAGAGCACATTCCAATTAATGCCGACGATAAAACCTAGTGCCTGTGGGTGCTCTCAAGAACTTGAGCATTTCCATATTCATCAAGGTTTGCCAACATCTATGCCAAGAATGTTGATACAACTACATACTTCCATGATGAATAATGATGGAGGATGCAGATGCAAAGGAAGACAACACTTTCTCAGGGTTCACCTTAGCTATGCCAAGGAACAAAACCTGGATAATCTACCGAGAGACATTTAGCACTCCGCTTCTAATGTTCTCCTTGATGTACTAGCGTAACCCATTTATAGGTATAGTTTGGTACCTAGAACATCAAGTAAAAGGTTAGACTTCGGGAGCACAAAGAATCCATAAGGAAAAACTTCTATAATAAGTCATGTGATCACGGGGAGTGGCTACTCTTGCTGAACAAGATACCATAACATTAGGTCTTCCAGATAAGGGTGTTAGGCACGACATCCACTTTTCCAGTTTAGTAAGACCAAAGTTATAATTCTTGGAAATCGTTCCAGCCATCATATCTACCCGAGATTCAGATCAAGTTGGTGTCATGATATTCCAGACTCAGCATGTCTGAAAGAGAAAGGTTGCAACACAAATCGCCGAGATGACGTTGCGAGATTCTCGAGAAATGAACTATGGAAGCAAGATCCAAAACATGAGCTGGTTCTGCTACACACATGTGAACACGCTGTCCAAGACAAGCATGACCACATAGTAGTCTTACAACAAAACACTACCGAGTTCAGGTGGGGAACCATCACCGAGGATATCGAAGTCCTTACATAAGTTCGGATTAGCTCTTAAGAGGGAACTTCTTTCCTTGAAAAAACCAATTAGTGGCTTCATGTGCTAGGGAATACATGTGGGTTGGAGGTTGCAAATCTACCAAACCATATTATACTTCGCACATGCATGACTAACTTGGGATGATTTCAGAGGA
Source organism: Triticum urartu (assembly GCF_003073215.2). Classification (NCBI taxonomy): domain Eukaryota; kingdom Viridiplantae; phylum Streptophyta; class Magnoliopsida; order Poales; family Poaceae; genus Triticum; species Triticum urartu. The sequence goes on along the minus strand of NC_053028.1, from coordinate 489,328,591 downwards.
AGCAAAAACAATCTTTCTCGAATTCACGATGACAACTTGCACATGATGCACGTGAACTTGGAGAAAGTCACTTCTTACACCAAACATATACTTCATGGACGAGGCATGAAGATAATGCTTACAAAAGTTTCCGACACTAGCTTGACAAGTTACAAAAAAATAGAAAACATAACTAAAAGGAAAAGGAGAACTAACCTGGACGTACCTGGCAGCCCACCAGAGCCAGCCCAGCCGCATCACAACTGATGACCCACAAGTACAGGTGATCTATCATAGTCCTGTCGATAAGTAAGAGTGTCGAACCCAACGAGGAGCAGAAGGAAATGACAAGCGGTTTTCAGTAAGGTATTCTCTGCAAGCACTGAAATTACCGGTAACAGATAGTTTTGTGATAAGGTAATTTGTAACGGGTAACAAGTAATAAAAGTAAATAAGGTGCAACAAGATGGCCCAATCCTATTTGTAGCAAAGGACAGGCCTGGACAAATTCTTATATAAAGTAAAGCGCTCCCAGGTACACATGGGAATTATCGTCAAACTAGTTTTCATCACGCTTATATGATTCACGTTCGGTACTTTGATAATTTGATATGTGGGTGGACCGGTGCTTGGGTACTTCCCTTCCTTGGACAAGCATCCCACTTATGATTAACCCCTCTTTCAAGCATCCGCAACTACAAAAGAAGTATTAAGGTAAACCTAACCATAGCATGAAACATATGGATCCAAATCATCCCCTTACGAAGCAACTCATAAACTAGGGTTTAAGCTTCTGTCACTCTAGCAACCCATCATCTACTTATTACTTCCCAATGCCTTCCTCTAGGCGCAAACAATGGTGAAGTGTCATGTAGTCGATGTTCACATGACACCACTAGAGGAGAGACAACATACATCTCATCAAAATATCAAACGAATACCAAATTCACATGACTACTTATAGCAAGACTTCTCCCATGTCCTCAGGAACAAACATAACTACTCACAAATCATATTCATGTTCATAATCAGAGGGGTATTAATATGCATAAAGGATCTGAACATATGATCTTCCACCAAGTAAACCAACTAGCATCAACTACAAGGAGTAATTAACACTACTAGCAACCCACAGGTACCAATCTGAAGTTTTGGGACAAAGATTGGATACAAGAGATGAATTAGCATTTGAGAGGAGATGGTGCTGGTGAAGATGTTGATGGAGATTGGCCCCTCCCGATGAGAGGATCAATGGTGATGATTTCCCCCTCCCGGAGGAATGTTTCCCCGGCAGAACAGCTCCGCCGGAGCCCTAGATTGGTTCCGCCAAGGTTCCGCCTCATGACAGCGGAGTTTCGTCCCGTGAGCTTTCTTATGATTTTTTCTCGGACAGAAGACTTCATATAGCATAAGATGGGCACCGGAGGCCTGCCAGGGGGCCCAATAGGCAGGGGGCGCCCCCCCACCCTCATGGCCAGGGTGTGGGCCCCTTCTGGTTAATTCTTTCGCCAGTATTTTTATATATTCTAAAACGTGCTCCCGTGAAGTTTCAGGACTTTTGGAGTTGTGCAGAATAGGTGTAACGCCCTCGATGCGGCTATATATCCCACGTGTCGAAGCACGACTTTGAGGCATAACCGCATTGAAAGCAATGTCGCAAGTGAGGTAATCTTCACACAACCCATGTAATACATAAGGGAACAAGATACATAGTTGGCTTACAATCGCCACTTCACACAATTACATGAATAAAGCATTACAACATCCAAATACAATCAAGTTCTGGCTACGGAACCAAAATAAAGAGCATCCCCAAATGCGACAAGGTCCCCCGATCGACCCCAACTGGGCTCCACTACTGATCAACTAGAAACAAAACAAGACAAAGGACAAGATCTTCATCGAGCTCCTCCTTGAGCTTGGTTGTGTCACCTTCTCGGTAACATCGGCACCTGCAAACTGGTTTTGGAAGTATCTGTGAGTCACGGGGACTCAACAATTTCACACCCTCGCGATCAAGACTATTTAAGCTTATGGGTAAGGTAAAGGTATGAGGTGGAGCTGCAGCAAGCGACTAGCATATATGGTGGCTAACATACGCAAATGAGAGCGAGAAGAGAAGGCAAAAGCACGGTCGAACAACTATGATCAATAAGTGATCCTAGAACAACCTACGTCAAACATAACTCCAACACCGTGTTCACTTCCTGGACTCCGCCGGAAAGAGACCATCATGGTTACACACGCGGTTGATGCATTTTAATTAAGGTCAACTTCAGGTTTTCTACAACCAGACATTAACAAATTCCCATCTGCCCATAACCGCGGGCATGGCTTTCGAAAGTTCAAATCCCTGCAGGGGTGTCCCAACTTAGCCCATCACAAGCTCTCACGGTCAACGAAGGATATTCCTTCTCCCAAGACAATCCGATTAGGCTCGGCATCCAGGTTACAAGACATTCTCGACAATGGTAAAACAAGTCCAGCAACACCGCCCGAATGTGCCGACAAATCCCGATAGGAGCTGCCCATATCTCGTTCTCAGGGCACACTCAGATGAGACATCCTACGAGTAAAACCAACCCTCAAGTTGCCCCGAGGTGGCCCCGCAGTCTACTCGGTCGGACCAACACTCAGAGGAGCACTGGCCCTGGGGGGTTTAAATAAAGATGACCCTTGAGTCTGCAGAACCCAAGGGAAAGAAAAGGCTAGGTGGCGAATGGTAAAACCAATGTTGGGCATTGCTGGAAGAGTTTTATTCAAGGTGAACTGTCAAGGGGTTCCCATTATTACCCAACCGCGTAAGGAACGCAAAATCCAGGAACATAACACCGATATGACGGAAACTAGGGCGGCAAGAGTGGAACAAAACACCAGGCATAAGGCCGAGCCTTCCACCCTTTACCAAGTATATAGATGCATTAATTAAATAAGACATATTGTGATATCCCAACAAGTAAACATGTTCCAACAAGGAACAACATCTCCATGTTCCAACAAGGAACAAACTTCAATCTTCACCTGCAACTAACAACGCTATAAGAGGGGCTGAGCAAAGCGGTAACATAGCCAAACAACGGTTTGCTAGGACAAGGTGGGTTAGAGGCTTGGTTCAACAATATGGGAGGCATGATAAGCGAGTGGTAGGCATCGTAGCATAGGCATAGCAAAAGAGCGAGCAACTAGCAAGCAAAGATAGAAGTGATTTCGAGGGTATGGTCATCTTGCCTGAAATCCCGCAAGGAAGAAGAACGAGTCCACGAAGAAGACACATGGGCGAAGTCGAATGGGTCCTCACAAACGCGACGTTATCGGAACCAACCCGAAGAAGCAACACCGGAAAGAAGCAAACAACATAGTAAACAACCATCACATAAACATGGCATGATGCACAACCAAGTATAATGCATGTCCGGTTTAATGAAGCATGGCATGGCAATATGCACAAACAATACTACAAATTAAGTGGAGCTCAATATGCAACGAGTTGCATATTGACGAAACACCACATTCAAGTTATTTAGTTCTCTCTCTGTTATGTATCCACCAATATTAAATGTTGGTTAACATGGCAAGAGGTGAGGCATAACAAAACTACACCATCTAAACAATTTAAATGGGGCCAGATATAACAAATAACGAATCCGGTGAATCCCCATATGCATTTAGCAAATTAAAGCAAACAACAATTTAAACCATCTTAATGTTGTTAACATGATGCGGATGACATGAACAAATTTATGCAATTATTATTAAAAGTTGACAAGAGCATTATTATGAAGCATTTGTCATCGTGGCGGAAACAAAAGGGGTGCCACGACAACGATAACGAAAAACGGTGCCACCACAACATTCCGGTTCCGGTAACTCGATTGAGATACCGATGCAAAGGAGAAGTGTGCGGATGAGTGCAAAAGATGGTGGGGCGCTCCCGGATTCCGGGTGTCCCACGAGTTGGTGACAAGGAAACGAGTGACAATTTGAACAGGGTGCAAAACACGAGCATCTCAAACATTGCAAACATACGCTCATGGACGTCGCCTCGAGGTTATACCTTCGAAGCGTGCGTTATCGGAGGGGTTCGAGTTCGATGCGATGTAGGGGAAGTAGACGTTCTCGGGACGCCGAGGGAAGTAGTGGTTCATGTCCGTAGATGTTTGGGGTCACGACATGGAACTTGACGTCCACGGGGTCTTCAATGATGGTCGTGGTACATGTTCACGGAGTAGGTCGTACACGTCGTCGGTAGATGTTCACTTGACGGCCTTCAACGGCGGTAGTTGTTCTCGTTTCGTCGTGGAAGTAGTTGCACATCTCATAGTGGTACTTGACGATCTCGGAGACGACGGAAGACGAACTTGGCGGTCCTCATGTAGTCGTACATCCCGATGGTAGTCATTCTCGTTCGTATTGGTACTTGTCGTCGAGGGACTTGGTGCATCCCAGATCTTCGGGCTCACGGTACTTGGCGCTTGAGGTTCCAAATCCAGTTTCGAACGCGTCCACGCAAGACATCACAGGTGCAAAGAGGCAACGACTTGGCGTTGTTCCGGTCATCACATGAGGATGCTCCTGACGCTCGCGGACGGCGTGTGAGGCTGCAGGAAGGACGCGATGGAGTCGTTCTTGACCTGCCAGTCAAAACGAGGGGGCCGACGAAGCTGGAAGAAGGCAGCGGCCATGGCAGGGCTCGAGCTCCTGTTGCTGGTCGGAAAAAGGGATGGCGAGGCGAAGAAGGTGTGCAGCGGGGCTTGAAGGATCCGGACGGGGGCGGCGCTAGACGATGCGGGCGAGCGGAGGCGCGTAGCAGAGGAGGTCGGTGCGGAGCAGAGGCGAATGAGCACCTCCTGGATGCGGCGGTGGCGAGGGCAGCCTGCTGGTGCTTCTCACCGGCGAGAGGACAGCGAGGGAGGAGCCAGCAGGGCGCGCGCGAGGGCAGCAGAGGGAGGTGGCGGCAAGGAGAAGCGGGAGGAGAGGCGCCGCGGGAGGAACTAGCACGGGGAGCCGGCGACGCAGGAACCGGGATCTGTGGCGGCGGAGATGGATGCGGGCCCAGGTGCCAGAGAGAGGGAGACGAGAGGTAGCGAACGAGGGAGAGAATCGAGAGGGAGAAAGGGGATCGGGAAGCGGCACTGCTCTCTCTCTGACGGCACGTGAGGAAGAGAATGAGAGGTACGAGAGATGGATCGAGCGGGGCTCCCCTGGCGGCACAGCGAGGGGAAAACAGGAGAGATCGAACGAGGGTTAGGGTTAGAGCCGGCTGGGCTGCGGGATGGACTTGGGCCAAATGGGCTTAAATGGCCTGTTGGGCACCCTCTCTCCCACTCAAAAGAGAAAAAACAGAGATAAGGAAGAAAAGAAAGAGAGGATAGGGGACGAAGTTGGACGCGCGGATAGTTTTCCCGGACTCACAAAAAATATGTTAGGACCGAGAAAATTAGGAAAGACCAAGATTGAAAGAATAAATTCAAATGTATTTGAATTTAATCCAACTCGTTTGAAAGGAGTAGGGATCTGAAGTTTCCAAAAATGTTGAACATCTAGGAAGAGCCTCGATAAAACGATAAAAGAAAATGAGGACAAGTCAGAGACCAAGAATTGAGATAACCAAGGCATTGGGATTTATTTGCAAGTGTGTCAACGGTTAATTCCAAAAGAATGGAATATTTAATAATAGCTCCATAATTATTAGGAGGATATGTTATATAGAGAAATCACCAGGTGAACTCCCTCGGTTTAAATGGACTGAAAATCCATACGATTTATTTATTTGATTTGAGATGCAAAGATGAAAACGATGAACCAAACAAAACACCAACGAAACTCGGAACCCAAGGAAGGTATCTGAAGCTCCGGACTCGGGGCATTACAACACTCCACCACTACGAGAGGATCTTGTCCCGAGATCTAGAATGGCACCGGAGGGACAACGGAAAGGAAAGAGAAGAGGTAAAACTAAGTTGCTCCTTTGACAAACGAGCGAAACCACGAACCTTGAAGAGGTTAAACCATATCGAGAAAAGAATACAACGGAGATAAATGAAGTTGAAAGCACTCGGGTTAAATGGATAAGCACGAAAAGAACCTGAACTTTGACAATGGGATGATGGTTGAAGAAAGCAATATCACAATGCCTCCGGAACAGAAGTGAGAATGGAATGGAATGAACGAAGGGAAACAAGATCTCGAGGGAGCACGCTTACAGCCATAGCTAGAACGGAGTTTTTGGAAAACCAACAATGAAAAGAATAAGCTTGATATGGTCTTATGGATTACATCTCAAATTATGAGGTGACAACCTGCCACTCACGGGAAAAGAATTGGATTGGTATGAACAAGGAGACGAGCAAATATTTCACCGGGAGGATAAAAGAAGAAGTTTGATCATTAATAAACACCATAAGAGCGACAGTCCTTAAAGGAAAGCTTTAGGTGAAATATACCCAAGGTAACTCCGATGACGAGATTGGTGGATTTAAAATACCATCTTGATAACTTGTGAAACACGAAGCACAAAGGGAAATTATCAAGAATGACATAACACCACCTCAAAAGATATGCGTGAAAGAATTGCACTCTGGATTGCAAGATGAAGAAAACTTGAGCTCCTTAGAAAAGAATCTCGATAAAAAACTTCGAGAAGGAATTAAATCCTTTATGAATCATCATGTAGAACCTCCATGACAAACTCCGTTAAACAAAAGAATGATCAAATGGAAAGAAATAGAAGTTGAAAACACAAGGTGAATCCTTGTACCGATTTAGATGAATCTTCGTGGTGAAATAATTGAAAAGGTTGGAACTCCGGGAAAAGGAGGAGATGAAACAATTGAAAACCGAGAGCTTGATGAGCCTCCGGAATAAGGAATTGAATTTACTCAATGAAACAAGAATAAGAATTATATTATGCTTATCCTTCACCAATTTAAATTGATGACAAGCAACGGATCACATACGACTTATTCTTGTAGAAGGGATTAAGAGAGATATAGCGCAAACTTGAGAAGGTCTTCAACGAACCACCAGTAGAATTTGAAAACAACGAATAAATTGATATGATAACGAATGACGAGAACTCTTGAACGAACCACCGTAAGAATTAAAATGAACGATGAGAAGACAAAGAAAACACTGGGAAGAATTAGCAAATGAATGAAGATGCTTGAGAGAATTTAGACCCATGAGAACGAAAAGATTATGAGCTGATTAGAGAATCCTTGATTTAGACACCGGTATGATTTAGAGTATGAGAGCTGAAAACTGGAATGAATAAATCTTAGATGATGGGCTCCGGATAATCGAACTGAAAAAACCCTTGAATATCTCCTGATGGGTGAAAAGGATTCTCACAATTGAAAATAATTATGAGAGGATGGCAACAAGCTAGCACCATGAATCTTGAGAGAACGAATATGATTTGGAGGGAAAATCTTCTTCTGACTTCAAAATTTGAGAATGACGACGAGAAACACCACCAAATTGTTGAGATACTCCGGGATGAAAAAATGGAAAAGTTGAGCCAACGATGAAAATAATTTAACCGATCTTGGAGAAAAGCATTTGACTGATGATAACTCATTCTTACGTCAAACTTGGAAAAGAATTTGAGAGTAACGCCGGGAAAATTAGAAGAGTCAGGTAAGATCCTGGAAAAAGACCTGTGGGTTAGGGCCCACTCAAAAGAAACACCGTTGAAATGATTTAAAAGAGAGAATGCACCGGTTGAATTAAAATCGCTTGAATGAGATAACTACCTCGAAAGATCTTGAATGAATGTAGAGTGGAAACACGAATCTTCTGAGATATCTTCGGCACTCCGAAACAAATGAATAGCGAGGATTAGATGATTAAGAGGTGCACCGGTATGAGAAGGTATTGAAATGAGGAAAAGATAAGATCAACAAAGCTTGTATTGGATCCGTCCGAGATGGAAAGAATGAAGAATGATGAACTAGTAGAACATCTTCTTGAGAACCACCGGGTAAGAATATTGACGGAAAAGAATGGAGAGACTTCACATGAATAAAACGATACTTGATTAAGACATCTGAGTCCTTGAAGAAAAAGGGTGGGTGGGCAGGAAAACAAAGGCAACTTGGGGACGGATGAAACAAACACCGTTGAGAAGAACTGATAATTGATCTTGTGAATGTTAACAAGATTGGATCCATTTGAAGAGGAGCACACCGGTTGAAAAGAAATTGGAAAGACAAACTCGATGATCGAGAAGGATAAGTATTCACATAGAAATATGAGAACACCGCTTAGAAAAGGTATGGAATCAACACTTGACTTCGAAGCAACTCGAATACCACAACTCAAAACAAAACAAAGTATTGGCTTGCAGAATAAGCCGGAACAAACATATGATAGAGATTTCGTCCGAAGTTTTCGTGGTGGGGCCTACACGGGCTCGATCGTACAACACCATCATGTAGAAGGCAGTGCACATGACATACGAAGCGTCCCCGAGTCGGCATAGCCAAGGACTCTTTAAGACACAACGAGACCACTATAAAACCAACCGTGGATAGGGAGGCCACTAGACGTCGAACCCCAATTTCATATCATACATCTGTCGGAAAGATGTCCTAAGAGCTACTTGAATTCCCACTTATAAACCCCCGAAATTTTCCAGTTATGCAATCAGGTGTTGGGGATACAGTGGAAGCATAATATCTCACCCAAAACTAGCAAATCCTACATCCAGCTGTATCCATCCTTCAACACATAACCAAGAAACCTTCGGAAATCGTTTACCTCAGCCTTCGAAAAGCATCCGTTATACGAGTTATGGCAATACTCCCGAACTCCCGCCCCAGTACTGGGTGGCGTCGAGGTTATCTCACCAACAACTGCATAAAAGAGATTTTCGATGTCGGCGAAACTAATCTCAGGTATTCCAGAACTGCAATGATAAAATTGTGACGACAACACCTCGGAGCTCAACTCCCCGGGACACTGCCACAACCCCTAAATGACAGGAGGCACTAAGAACAATGTTCTCGTCACAAAACCATCGGAACGATTCCAAGATACCCACGTGATCCTAAATTTTTTTAGTGAAATTTCAGAAGAGAAGAGTCAAAACTCTACGTCAGGATGCCTCACCAGAGCGACGAAGGGACTGAGGAGTAAAAAGAATTCCTAACTCTCCGATATATAAATCCTAAATGACTCAAAAACATTTTTCTAGCCTCAACTCGTCCGCTAATAACGATCAAGCAGTGGGGGCTCCTAAGGTCGGGGAAGGCTCTGATACCAACTTATAACGCCCTCGATGCGGCTATATCTCCCACGTGTCGAAGCACAACTTTGAGGCATAACCACATTGAAAGCAATGTCGCAAGTGAGGTAATCTTCACACAACCCATGTAATACATAAGGGAACAAGATACATAGTTGGCTTACAATCGCCACTTCACACAATTACATGAATAAATCATTACAACATCCAAATACAATCAAGGTCCGGCTAAGGAACCAAAATAAAGAGCAACCCCAAATGCGACAAGGTCCCCCGATCGACCCCAACTGGGCTCCACTACTGATCAACTAGAAACGAAACAAGACAAAGGACAAGATCTTCATTGAGCTCCTCCTTGAGCTTGGTTGTGTCACCTGCTCCGTAACATCGGCACCTGCAAACTGGTTTTGGAAGTATCTGTGAGTCACGGGGACTCAGCAATCTCACACCCTCGCGATCAAGACTATTTAAGCTTATGGGTAAGCTAAAGGTATGAGGTGGAGCTGCAGCAAGCGACTAGCATATATGGTGGCTAACATACGCAAATGAGAGCGAGAAGAGAAGGCAAAAGCACGGTCGAACAACTATGATCAAGAAGTGATCCTAGAACAACCTACGTCAAACATAACTCCAACACCGTGTTCACTTCCCGGACTCCGCCGAAAAGAGACCATCACGGTTACACACGCGGTTGATGCATTTTAATTAAGGTCAACTTCAGGTTTTCTACAACCGGACATTAACAAATTCCCATCTTCCCATAACCGCGGGCACGGCTTTTGAAAGTTCAAATCCCTGTAGGGGTGTCCCAACTTAGCCCATCACAAGCTCTCACGGTCAACGAAGGATATTCCTTCTCCCAAGACAATCCGATCAGGCTCGGCATCCAGGTTACAAGACATTCTCGACAATGGTAAAACAAGTCCAGCAACACCGCCCGAATGTACCGACAAATCCCGATAGGAGCTGCACATATCTCGTTCTCAGGGCACACTCAGATGAGACATCCTACGAGTAAAACCAACCCTCAAGTTGCCCCGAGGTGGCCCCGCAGTCTACTCGGTCGGACCAACACTCAGAGGAGCACTGGCCCTGGGGGGTTTAAATAAAGATGACCCTTGAGTCTGCAGAACCCAAGGGAAAGAAAAGGCTAGGTGGCGAATGGTAAAACCAATGTTGGGCATTGCTGGAAGAGTTTTATTCAAGGTGAACTGTCAAGGGGTTCCCATTATTACCCAACCGCGTAAGGAACGCAAAATCCAGGAACATAACACCGATATGACGGAAACTAGGGTGGCAAGAGTGGAACAAAACACCAGGCATAAGGCCGAGCCTTCCACCCTTTACCAAGTATATAGATGCATTAATTAAATAAGACATATTGTGATATCCCAACAAGTAAACATGTTCCAACAAGGAACAACATCTCCATGTTCCAACAAGGAACAAACTT
>NC_053028.1:489274432-489316794 GCF_003073215.2 Triticum urartu | reverse complement strand
AAATTAAATTATTCCTTTGGTATAAGTTCATCTTATATCCGGGATCTGGCCTTTTGCAATAGTGTTTCCGACCATGTTCTCCTTTAAATACCATTTCTCGGACAAGTTGAAGTAATTGTCTTCTACAGATCATTGCACCCGACCAACCTTTACTTTGATCTACCGTCGTGTATTACACTCTGGTATCTCAAGATTATCATGGAACTGCATAACTTCTTACGAGTTATTCATCTAGTGCTACATTCTCATTGATTGCAATTTTTCGTGGGCTCTGAGTTATTTAACACTCAAAGACATCGATAACTGAATCGAGTCTGCACTGCGATTCAACAACTCTTAGTAATCTTCAATGCTTACGAGTTTGTACTCGATAGTGTCATTCCCAGCTAATTTACTACATCATCATCGTCAGGCTGACTGCTTGACCATTCTACCTATGTCCTTCATCCTCGGGACACAATCCCGACAGTGCTCTAAGCTTACATCAAACCTTCATCATCATATTGTTTGTCTTGAGAGACAACTCTGAATTCTGAGATGGCATCTTATCTATGGTTATAATAACCTTTTGCTTAACCATTCCCTTGGCTTGATGTCATAGCCGAGTGATTGCATCCTCATGGAGCCTCTCGACAAGATTTGTCATGATCATCATCAACATTTTGACCCCTTCCAAGATATAAATTGAATTCATGATGAGAAGTACCCTCCTTGTCGTCGATGATTTGTGTTATCATCGACCACTTTATTGCCTTCCGTTCAACACAAACTTGTTCGTGTCTCTAGCACCCTATTGCTTTCAAGTTAATGGTCGATATTTCATTCTTAGACTATTGGTTGTTGAATCACCTTCCTAACATTGATCATGCTACCTAAGACCATATTTTGGGTGCACTTTTCAACCAATGCTTAATTGTGTATGTTTTCCTTGAGCATACAACCTTATATCATTTGGTCCGACAAATGTTGACTCCTTGTGCACATAAGTGTGGAAATCCATCTTTTGAAAATCTCAATGAATCGTCGCTGAGTTCATCAGCCACCTCTTCATTCTCCCCTTGGTTTTAATGATGAACTCTTGTTTTGGAACTCGCTTCCATAGTACATTTCCCGAGAATCGTACAATGTCATCTTGACAATTTGTGTTGCACCTTTCTTCTCAGGCATCCTGAGTCTTAGGTAGTTTGACACTAATCAGATCTGAATCTCGGTCAGATGTGATGGTTGGGACATATTTCCAAGAGTTATAACATTGGTCTTTATACGAACCGGTAAGGTGGTGGCATGCCTAGCACACCTGACCGGAGGACCTATTGCTATAGTTTCCTCTTTAGCGAGGTTAACCATTCTTCCATGAGGAAATTGTAAGACTTATTCTATAAGTTGTTCCTAATAAGTCCATTGTGTATCCAGAGTCCGACCTTTGATTGAAGACCATGTCAATGCTATCTCGAAGCATGTCTGTGGTACTCCGATTTTCAACAAGAACATTTGAAGCCCAATGCTAATGTTTCCTGCTCAATTACCCAAACACCACTGTATGGGTAACGTCATGAAATTCCTCTCTCCTTACCTAAGTGGTTTTCTACCTTCTATCCGGTCTTGGATATCATACTCTGCTTGTCTTGGGAAGGATATACCCCTGAAAAATGTGTTTAAACACATTTTTCCTTTCCATTTGTTCTGTTTAATCTGATAATCACATTTTCCTTTCCATTGTTCTGTTTAACCTTCTTGAGGTTTATATGATCTAAGCAGTAATACGTCACTGCTTTTATAAGCACCTCAGCGTACAACTCTGTCAGTAAGACCCTGTTACTATTGTTGTTGACATTCCGGTAACCACCGATGAACGAGAACTTTGCCTATTGGTCCGCCTCGTTTCGTCGGGCAGGAAAATGGTTCTCTTTGTTCCTCGCCCTTGGTACCGATGTTGTTGCCGACATAAATGATAGGCAATCCTCTGACATGCCTTGCTTACATAATCACGCGAGATGTCACCACCCTTCCTACTTTTAACCCACATGGTGGGCCCATAACCCACAGTTCCACAGGATCGAAACCTGACTCTCCTGTACACCACATGTTCCCAAAGTTATTCCTCGCGCGTGGCTTTGTATGCAATTCACGAGCCACGTTCCTAGTGATCTATTCTGGCAATACTTCACGTTGTCCTGAAACCCTCTCACCTTTTGATTAGGCATCAAGCGATTGCCTACCCGCTTGAAACTTCTCATGGTACCTTCTTACTTTACTCTCAATATTTTCTTAAGTTTCTATTCGAGAGATACTTTCTACCACACATCCCCGATGTTATCAACCAGATAGTCGATCTTTCAGAGGTCCGTTTTCCGAAGTTACCCCGTGTCCTTCATACGTACAATGAAGACTCCGAAGAAAGGATGACAACTTCATCATGATACATTGATGCATAGGAATGAAGACATCGACGCTATGAGTCTACCTCTTCAAGAAGAGCCAATACGACCGAGAAGGCTCGTTAGAATTTCGCAACCAAATCCCTTCCCCATTACTTCCCCTCCTAAATCTCGGGACGAGATTTCTTGTAGTGGAGGAGAATTGTGACGCCCGGGTAATTAAGCTACAGTAACCCTCTAGAAATGATGCCACATCACCTCGGTTAGTGTTGATAATCTCACGTTAGTTCAAAAACGATTTAGAATTCAACTTCAAGTTAAAGACAAACAATAAAACTTTTTAAATATTAAATCCAAAATGTTCGGGTTGTGCCAGTTAATGCATAGGTGATTATGATGAAGAATCCACGTCTTTATATAATGTATAAATGCACTAAAATGATGAAAACGGTAGCCAAAAACATTATTTAATTACCTTTGGTATTTTATAAAATACTAAACTATTTTATTTTGGGTTAAAACCTTTTTTGGCAGAGGATTATTTTGAAACATTATTTTAGGAGCTATTGTCATATTTTAATAACCAAAAATAATGTGGGACTAAAATTAAAACAGGAGAGAAATAGAAAACAATAGGACATATGAAATAAAACAAAAAATAAAGTAAAACAACCCCCTCCCACAACTGGGCCTCAGCCCAGCCATCGGCCTACCAGGCCGACCCACCCCACCCCCTATATGGCTTTCCCAGGCCAAACCCTAACCCACCGACACTCCCACTCCCCCCACCACAGGTCCCCACTCCCTCTCCCTCGTCCCACTCCTCCTCTGCCCCCCTGACGAACGGATCTGGATCGGGGGGGGGGGGGGGGGCAATAGCCGCTCCCAACCCCATCGCCGCGACGCCGCGCCGCCTCGCCCTCACCTGACGCCGCTCGGACCTCCCTCGCCGGCCTGCCCCTCTCTGCCGCGTCGTCCCCGACATTCCCCTCGACCCCCGCTGCCATTTCCCCTACGGCCCTAGTGAGCACACGCCTCGCTTCCTCCCTCTCCTTCGCGCGCTCGCGCTCGTCGCCGCAAGCCCCCCCGAAACGCCCGCGCCACTGCCTTCCCTATCCCCGGTCTCTGCTGCCGCGCCCGCTGTCACAGCCCCTCGCCCGAGCTCGCGCGCACCTCGCCGCGCCCGTGCGCGTCCTGCGCTTGCGCTCGCAGCGCCCCACTGCCGCATCCCATGCTCCGGCCGCGCTCCCGCACGCCCTGCACGCGCCTTGCCCCGAGCGCTGGTCCGCGTCCGCGCGCCCCCTTCCACGCCAGCGCCTGCAGCCGCGCGTTCGGCCGCGCCCCCCTCGCCCCCTTGCCCGCGCTCGTCGGGGCTCCACCTGCTGCCTTCCTCCGCCGGAGCCACCACGCTCGCTGGCCCGCCGCTCACCGTGCCGCCCCCCTTGGTGCTGCTACTCAAGCAGTGGCCGCGGCCATAGCCGCCGCCGGCGCCGGACCCCGATAGCCCGTGGCTGCGCCATTTGGGCAGCGCTCAATGCCCGGCGCCCGGCGTGCCTCGCCGCCGCGCCTGAGGTCTGTGGTCGGGTGCCCACACACCCTTCGCCCGTTACGCCCGATCCGCTTAGGCCCCAGGGGCCACTGGACAACGGGCCCCACGCCCAGAACGAAATAAAAAAATGTGTTATAAAAAAATAATAATAATTAAATTAATTAATTAATTAAAGAATTAATTAACTTAATTAATCCTAATTTAATTAACCTAATTAACTACTTAACCTAATTAACTACTGTTAATTAACAGTATAGCCAATGACAGGTGGGCCTGTTGTCCAGTTTGACCAAGTCAAACTGCTGATTGGACTAGCCTAGTCATTGACAGGAGGGTCCCACTAGACCCCTTTGACCAGTCAACGGTCCCAGTTGACTGTTGACTGGGAAGTCAACCGGACCCCACCTGTCAGCCCCTTTAGTACATTGTTGTGTACAAGCTGTGGGTACACTTAGCAATTTCACCTTTAATTTTGAAATAATAAATAAATTCAGAAAATTTTAGAAATTGTTTAAAACTTTGAAAAATCATATAAAATAAACCGTAGCTCGGATGAAAAAACTTTGTACATTAAAGTTGCTCAGAACGACGAGACGAATCCGGATACGCAGCCCGTTCGTCCGTGACGCATCCCTAGCATAGCGAACACGCAACTTTCCCCCTCCGGCTCCTCTGTCCGAAAACGTGAAACACCGGGAATACTTTCCCGGATGTTTCCCCCTTCACCGGTACCACCTCGTACCGCGTTAGGGCGCACCTAGCATCACGCTTTGCCTTGTCATGCATCATCATGCATTTGTTTGCATTATATTTATTGTTTCTTCCCCCTCTTCTCTCGCTAGACACCGAGACCGACGCCGCTGCTACTCAGTACGACTACGGTGTTGACGACCACTCTCTCTTGCCAGAGCAACCAGGCAAGCCCCCCCCCTTGATCACCAGATATCGCCTACTCTCCTCTATACTGCTTGCATTAGAGTAGTGTAGCATGTTATTGCTTTCTGTTAATCCTATCCTGATGCATAACCTGTCATTGTTGCTACAACTGTTGATACCTTACCTGCAATCCTAAATGCTTAGTATAGGATGCTAGTTTATCATCAGTGGCCATACCTTCTTGTCTGTCTGCCATGCTATACTATCGGGCCATGATCACTCGGGAGTTGATCACGGGTATATACCTATACTTTATACATGATACATGTGATGACTAAAGTCGGGTTGGCTCGAGGAGTACCCGCGAGTGATTCACGGATTGGGGGCTGAAAGGACCTTTGTCCCGACGGCCCTCTGGGTGGATCTTTGTGGCGGAGCGACAGGGCAGGTTGAGACCACCTAGGAGAGAGGTGGGCCTGGCCATGGTCGGCGTTCGTGGTTATTTCAAGATAACACGTTTAACGAGATCTTGGTATTTGATCTGAGTCTGGCTACTGGCCTATACGCACTAACCATCTACGCGGGAACAGTTACGGGCACTCGACGTCGTGGTATCAGCCGAAGCCTTCGTGACATCAGCGACTGAGCGGCGCGCGCCGGGTTGGACCGCGTAACGCAACTTCCTTTGTAATGGAGGTTGCTAGGTCTGCTCACTGGCCGCGTTCGCAATGTGCGGGTGTGCAAACGGCGATGGGCCCAGACCCCTATGCCATAGGATTTAGACCGGCGTGCTGACCTCTCTGTTGTGCCTAGGTAGGGCTGCGACGTGTTGATCTTCCGAGGCCGGGCATGACCCAGGAAAGTGTGTCCGGCCAAATGGGATCGAGCGTGTTGGGTTATGTGGTGCACCCCTGCAGGGAAGTTAATCTATTCGAATAGCCGTGATCTTCGGTAACAGGACGACTTGGAGTTGTACCTTGACCTTATGACAACTAGAACCGGATACTTAATAAAACACACCCTTCCAAGTGCCAGATACAACCGGTGATCGCTCTCTCACAGAGCGACGAGGGGAGGATCATCGGTTAGGATTTTGCTATGTGATGCTACTTGGTGAACTTACCATCTACTCTCTTCTCCTGCTGCAAGATGGAGGTTACCAGAAGCGCAGTCTTCGATAAGACTAGCTATCCCCCTCTTATTCCGGCATTCTGCAGTTCAGTCCACATATGATACCCTTATTCCCTTTGATACCAATGCATACATATGTAGTGTAGCTCCTTGCTTGCGAGTACTTTGGATGAGTACTCACGGTTGCTTTCTCCCTCTTTTCCCCTTTCCCTTCTACCTGGTTGTCGCAACCAGACGTTGGAGCCCAGGAGCCAGACGGCACTGTCGACGACGAATACTACTACTCGGGAGGAGCCTACTACTACGTGCAGCCCGCTGACGGCGACCAAGAGTAGTTAGGAGGATCCCAGGCAGGAGGCCTGCGCCTCTTTCGATCTGTATCCCTGTTTGTGCTAGCCTTCTTAAGGCAAATTTGTTTAACTTATGTCTGTACTCAGATATTGTTGCTTCCGCTGACTCGTCTATGATCGAGCTTTTGTATTCAAGCCCTCGAGGCCCCTGCCTTGTAATATGATGCTTGTATGACTTATTTTATTTGTAGAGTTGTGTTGTGATATCTTACCGTGAGTCCCTGATCTTAATCGTACACGTTTGCGTGTATGATTAGTGTACGATTGAATCGGGGGCGTCACACCGGCGCTCCCTCCGCCTGGCTCGGCCGAAGCCCGAGCCGGGGCTGCTCCCCGTGAAGCCGGAGCACGCCGGCATGGTGACCCCCGACGACGAGTCTGCCCTCAAGTGGGCGAAGGAGGACTACGTCCGCGAGCAGGTGCACCGCCAACGCCAGGCGTACCTGGAGCTCCAGGTCCGTCGCCGCGGGCACGAGGAGGGCGGCGCCATCATCCTCGACAGCGACGAGGAGGACGAGGCCGGGCCGTCCAGCGCCCCACCGCGTGTCGGCGACCCCGGCCAAGGCTGCAGCTGGGACGGCGGCAGCACGGGCGAGGCGCGCGACGACGACGATGGCGACTACACCCGCTTCTACAGACTTCTCGGCATGTAGACGACGGCGACGACGGCGGCTAGGCTTTTAGTTTGGCGTAGTTAGGCGTGGTTTGCATGTTTTTTAAGTTTTTATACAAATTTCAATGAAGTATCGCCGAGTTCGTGCAAAAATCGTCAAGTTTGCGAAAACTTGAACGGAATATCGCCGAACCCGCCTGTGAGCCGACGACTAGGAACAAAGTCGCCCCAGGGGCCAATCTATCGCTGGTTCGCCCCCAGCCGCTCTTTTTCGACGCCCTACGGCTGGAGATGCCCTTATACACCCTGCCAAACACGCCCCAAATATCTCTCGCCAATCCCTTCCCTTGGGCCTTGGGGTTGCTCCTGTCCTGCAAAGCTTCACTCTAAGGCCCTGTTTGGTTCAGCTTTTATCGACAGATTCCGTTGGCGCGTAGCAGAATCTGAACCAAAAGACGAACCCAGCAAAATCCGATTCCAGAAATCCGCTGTCAAAATCTGAACCAAAAGCGGAAGCAGTCTAGGACGTGCTTTCCAAAATCTGATTCCGTTGCAGGCCAAAATCTGAAAATGCTATATCAGCTAGTTTGTCAAATGACCTACATCTTTTTCACATCCGATTTTTCACAGCTGTTTTTCCACAACAGATTTTTCACAGCTACTTTTAGAAATTCACGGCCGAACCAAATAGGGCCTTAAAAGTGCCCATCAGCAACCATCCGTTCGCTCTTGCACCTCCCTTATCGCGGTGGATTGGCCTCCTCTCCTCTATCTTGTTGGCCGCCCATCTCTACTCTCCAAACTCTCAGCTCCCTCCCTCCCGCTGTTCTCGAATGGCGGCCACCTCCGGCCTCACGGCCACCGTCACCTCCCCTCCGGCCGCCCTTAGAACCTTGGCTCCTCCCGGTCTCTTCCTCCGCCCCATCTCTCGCTGCTCCAGACCCCATTCCCTGAAGGCCAAGGTCTGCAGCACTGCCTATCCTGTCCCTCCTCCCTCTGCTGCTACCAGTATTCTTGAATTACTTTTCTGTCCGTTGAGCTGGGGGTGCATAGCCATGAGTTCCAACTAGAGTTGTGGTGCGGTGTCTCTGTTGTTTCTTGCAGCTACGTTGTAGTTTACTCCATGATTAACATGCATAGTCTGTAGAGCTATATACCATGCAAAGAATCAGTAATTTACTCCATGGTAACATTGTAACTCAATTCTGAAATCTTTTCATCCACACAGGCAGCAGCAAAGGACCAGGACGAAAAGAAGCCCGAAGCTACTAAAAAGAAGGCATACAGTCTTGTTTGCACTGCCTGTGAAGGGAATGGTAAGCCAGCCTTCTTCTTCTGCTGTTTAAACTACAAGGAACAACCATTCGCAAAAAAAAACAAAAAAAAAACAGAAAAAACAAAAAAACAACAACAATAACAATGTGTATGGTAAGAAGTATTTGAGATGGTGATAAGATTAGTAGCACTAAACTACTAATTCAGATTAGGTGGGATAGCTTATGGCGAAATGTGGATGCATAGGGTACATGATCTCTAGTGTTGAATACTCATCCAAATAGCTCAATGCATAGGATGTGTGCCAGTTTCCACCTGGTGCTCTGTCATACAAGGTCTCTAAGGCATGCCAATTCATTTTGGGAGATGTGCAGGTTATTCCTGCTATTAAGTAAGTGGCTTTGGAGTACTTGTTGCCTACTCAGACCCAAAATCTTTTACTGGCTTCTCATACACGATAGGTTGAACACCAAAGAGTTACTTACTTCAGAGAAAAACATTTCTTCATCCCTAATTACACTCGTGTCATGTCCAGTACAAGGGTGCATGAAACTAGAGATCACCTGTTCTTGCACTTCCATTTTGCTCAAGTTTATCCAAGAGCAGCTCAATCAGCTTAAAAATCTTCAGGTGCCTTTTTTTCTTAGAGATTGTTATTCTGATCTCCTGGGCCATTTGGAACACCAGGAATCACTTCATCTTCACAGGGCTTGAGCCAATCCTGTATTCTTGCTGAATTGGGTGGATCAGAGAGTAAAGAAGAAAAAATATATCCAGTTCAGTGACTCGGTTCAAGCCTTTAGATAGTAGTATAGACACTAGACAGCAATCGGCACTCCTTGTGTCTCTTCACACTGCTGTCTTTTCTTTGCTTTCTTCTGTTTCGTTTTGTTGTACTGTTTGCATAAACCACAAAATCTATAAGAATATGCTGTGAGAAGAAATTCTCACAGGTTCGGCTCAAGAAAAAAGAAGGAAAGAGCTCCATGTAGCTCCCGTCTCCACAAGTGAGTGATGAAACCGAATTGATTGGGTTTGGACGTAATGGGCCTAATGGCCTGGGCTGGCGATATAGCCCGTTAGTCTTAAGGTTAATTAGTGATAAGGGTCGCTTGCTTAGGGGTCAAGTAAGTCTTACTTGGGAGTCAAGTAAACCTCTCTATATAAAGAGAGGAGATGTATCAATCTAATCAAGCAAGAATTAAGAAGGAAATCCCTTCCATCTTGCCCGGCCGTGGGCAAAAGGCCCCCGGCCGGCCCTCTCGCGCCCTCCTTCTAGCAGCGCCATAACAATTTGGTATCAGCTAGCTTCGGTTCGATCATGTCTTCACCGCCGCCCAACCCGTCTCTTCCGCTGCCGGTCACCTCATCGCCTCCGGCGACCACCACGACCGTCGCCCCGCTCCTGCCGCGCCGGGATCCTCCGTCGCGCCCGCCCCCGTCGTCCTCACCCCTGAGGAGGTGTCCGGGGCGCTGCGGGACCTAACACAGGCGGTCCATGAGATCCGCCTGTTCTTGGCCGGGTCCTACGAGCTGCACCCGGCTGCGCCGCCCATCACCGCCACCGCGCCGACGTGGCTGCCGTGGCAGTCGCCGCACCAGGTGGCCCTCGCCGCGCTCGCCGGGCTGCTGCAGCTGCCATCCACCGCCCCGTCCTGGCTGCCGTGGCAGCCGCCGCACCAGGAGGCCTCCGCCGCGCTCGCCGGGCGGCTGCAGCAGCCGCTGCAGCTGCCATCCACTGCCACCACCACCCCGTCTCGGCTGCCGTGGCAGCCGCCGCACCAGGTGGCCTCCGTCGCGCTCACCGGGCCGCTGCATCAGCTGCCATCCACCGCCACCACCGCCCCGCCCTAGCTGCAGTGGCATCCACCGCTCCTGGCGACCTTCGCCGTGCCCGGCGCTCCACCGCAGCAGCTGCTGCAACTGCAGCAGTCATTGCCGGTGAGCTTCGGCCCCGCATCGACCGCGCCGACGGGAGTCCCGATCCACCAGATCAAGTTCCCGCCGTCGCCATCACCGCTTCCCCAGGGTGTCCCCATCCAGCAGATCAAGTTCCCGCCGTCGCCGTCACCGCTTCCAGCTTGGATCACTACCCGCCACGTGTCGGCGACGGTGAGGCTGCAGGCTGCTGCACGCGGCCTCCTAGCGCGTCGGCGTGTGCGGGAGTTGCGTGGTCTGCAGCTGCCGCTCCTCCCAGTTGCGCTTCGCTGCGCAAAGGACCTCGATCTCGTCCCTGCGTCGGGGATCTTGGGCATGCTGTTTTCCCCACGGACAGCGCCCTCAAAGTCTGCGACATCGACGGTTGGGGAGGCGCACCCCTCCTCGCCATTCTCCATCGACAATCCTCCACTCTTCTATGTGCGGTGCCGACCAACAGCCGTCCGGCGGGGAGAAGGCATGGTGTCACCGACAAGAGCGCACCGCGTAGCACCACTGCATTTTGCCGCCGGCCGCCGCGAGGGCGCCTCTGCTGGTCGCTCTTGCGACCACTTCCAGGTGGCCATACACATGCACTCCTTTTGTCCAGATGGTGTCGATGGGATCCAGGTGGCTGTACACATGCACGTCCGACGTGCGGATGGTATCCACTTTTTGTTAAGAGGTCCAAAATAAATCATCTCAGTCCATTTCAGGTTGAGAGTAATAAAACAAGCCGAGATGTAAAAGACTTGTTTTTAAGAGTTAGGTCTGTGTTGCATCGAGTCATGGTTATAAGTTGGTTAGGCTGCAGCTCGAGGACAAGCTGCATGTCCAGGTGGGGTGTAGTGTTAGAGTACGTAATGGGCCTAATGGCCTAGGCTGGCGGTATAGCCCGTTAGTCTTAGAGTTAATTAGAGATAAGGGTCGCTTGCTTAGGGGTCAATTAAGCCTTGCTTGGGAGTCAAGTAAATTTCTCTGTATAAAAAGAGGAGATGTATCAATCTAATCAAGCAAGAATTAAGAAGGAAATCTCTTCCATCTTGCCCGGCCGTGGGCAAAAGGCCCTCGGCAGGCCCTCTCGCGCCCTCCTTCTAGCAGCGCCATAACAGTATTTTTGCCGGAAGAAATTCAAAGAGGAACTGAATTGGATGGATCAGAGAGTAAAGAAGAAAAAATATATCCAGTTCAGTGACTCGGTTCAAGCCTTTAGATAGTAGTATAGACACTAGACAGCAATCGGCACTCCTTGTGTCTCTTCACACTGCTGTCTTTTCTTTGCTTTCTTCTGTTTCGTTTTGTTGTACTGTTTGCATAAACCACAAAATCTATAAGAATATGCTGTGAGAAGAAATTCTCACAGGTTCGGCTCAAGAAAAAAGAAGGAAAGAGCTCCATGTAGCTCCCGCCTCCACAAGTGAGTGATGAAACCGAATTGATTGGGTTTGGACCATTTCACTGTTGGGTTTTCCTCCGTTGTTATATAAAGGGTGATCATGTATTTGATATACGGTGTTCGCACGACACTTGGGAAATCTTTTATTATCACTCTTTAATCTGTTTTCATAACAAAATTAAACTCTTCTACACATGGATATGTGAACTGTGGCTAGCATTAGCAATCTTTGTGTTCTGTGACCCAGTTCCATGCTTCTGGAGCGAGAATTTTGTAGTATCATATTTTCCCTGAGCAATTTTTATTATAGTTATGTACTACCATGGCTTAATTCTTTACAGAGGGAGTATATTTTACCAACAAATGCATACAGTATACGTGTGAGTTGTTTGATGATTTGATCATTCTCTGAACCGACTTGTTAAACCTTGGAAGTGCAATAATGTGGATTTTACTAGTAGTACTTTAGTACACCACTTCTTGGAAAAAATGTATCTATTTTGAAGCAATTTATGTCTCCCTGCACTTTTTAGCATGTTAAAAGCTCAGCTATAGTAAGATTAATTCGGTCTTGGTGCAAATTGAATGCCGTATTGATCAGTGTGTAACAATGTTTCAAATGGATCTGAGAGTCTTCGTTGCATTTTGGTGGAGTTCTACTCGTGATACGTTTTCTGTGCATCGATGCCACGGGAGCTCATTCCAATCGGTTGTAACAATCTTATGGCAAATGGCAGGCGCAATCGCATGCACCCAATGCAAGGGAGGTGGGGAGAATTTGGAAGACCATTTCGGTGGTCGATTCAAAGCTGGAGGATTATGCTGGCTTTGCAGGTAAAATAATTCTTGCTCTAACCGACAATACTCTATTAGGATTAAATAAATTATCTAACTTTCCAATGTTTTCTGTCGGTTCATTTAAAACATGGCAGAGGAAAGCGTGAAATTCTATGTGGGAGCTGCAATGGCGCTGGCTTCTTGGGTGGATTTATGAGCACTGCCGATGACACTTCGGAATGAAATGCTTATGTTGTTATTTTTTGCTTATTTTGTATTTGACAATTTTTGGGAGATCTGTAACATTTTTACTTGTATCCCCTCCAAGGAATTTGTCCCTTAGAAGTGGACATTTATGGCATTTAATAATTGCATAATTTTTTATTTGTGACAAAGTATGTCACTAAGGCTCCTCGCACAAAATACAAAAATGCTACACTTACGGGGCTGGGTTACGGAAGGGACTTACGGGAGGACGTGTCCCAAACTCCCAATACAATCAATTGACCCTTCTAATTTAACCGTGTGGCCCAGCCCATGATTAATCCCGACGTCTCCACCTCAGACCCGTAAGAACTTTACGTAGAAAATTTCCATAAGTGCAACATCGCTCCACAAAATATTCATATATGGCCTCAAACCCACCTTGGAAACCCACGATTTGTATTGTGGAAACGAAATTTAATGGCATTAAACTTGGTCTTCAGATGCTTACGTGCAGTGGCCGGGTGGCCCTGACCCAGCCTGAATTGAAAATTGAATAAATAATAATTATATGAATAGTTCCCACTGTTGGCCCACCCCAGCATAATGAGCTAGCTCCACTTCTGCTTACGTGGCCAGATGTCGAAAGTTGATTTTCAGTTGTTGATCTTTAAATTGAAACTTGATGATCGTACAACATTTGATGTTTCCCCCTTCCTTTTGCTGTTAATTGTTTTTAGACAATTTTGTTGTTAATTCTATCTCGCTCGAGCGCGGCTCGTATGGCCACACCCACTACTTAGAAAAGGCTTATAGTTGGGCTCAAATTGGTGGCGGTCGTCGGCAGAAACCCGCCATTGCTATTTTGAAAATGTAGTAGTGTGGGTGTAGGATCGAAAGTATGTTGAGGAGGGGGGGGGGAGGGGGGTTTAGACTACTTGACCAAATAAAAATATATCATTTTCCCAATTTTAGTTGTGGGCAGATTCTAGCAATTATGACAAGTCAACAATCAACCTACACATGAAATTCTAAGAGTATACCAGCGGAAAGTAAAAGATTGCATAGGAAGGTAAAGGGAAGGGTTTGGAGAAGGCAAACACAATGGAGACACGGAGATTTTTGGCGTGGTTCAGATAGGTGGTGCTATCGTACGTCCATGTTGATGGGGACTTCAACCCACGAAGGGTAACGGCTGCACGAGTCCACGGAGGGCTCCACCCACGAAGGGTCCACAAAGAAGCAACTTGCCTCATTTGGGTAGATCTTCACGAAGTAGACGATCTCCTTGCCCTTACAAACTTCTTGGTTCGACTCATCATGACGGAGGCTCCCAAGCGACACCTAACAAATCTAGGAGACATCACTCTCCAAAAGGTAATAGACGAAGTGTTGATGATGAACTCATTGGTCTTGTGCTTCAAATGAGAGTTTCCCCAACACTCAACTCTCTCCCACAGATTTGGCTATGCTGAAAGAAGAATTTGAGTGGAAAGCAACTTGGGGAAGGCTAGAAATCAAGGTTCAAGTGGTAGGAATGAAATCTCTAGATCTCAACACATGAGTAGGTGGTTCTCTCTCAGGAAATGAATGGTGGAAGTATAGGCATGTTCTGATGGCTCTCCTTAATAAGAAGAAGGGGGTGGAGGGGTATATATAGCCTCCACATAAAATCTAACCGTTACACACTTTTGATCCATCTCGGTGGCACCGATCAGAAAACTCGGTGGCACCGATCAGAAAACTTGGTGGCACCGAATCTGTACAAAAATATGACCATTAGGAATCTCGGTGGGACCGATGTGCTAGGGCTTAGGGAAAACTTCATCTCAGTGGCACCGATTGCATCAACTCGGTGAGACCGAAGTGAGTGCAATGAGCAACAGAGAATCAGTCAAGCCAACTAGGTGGGACCGATTGCAACATCTTGGTGGGACCAAAGTGAATGCTACAAGTCACAGAGCACTGGCAAGGTCATCTCGGCGAGACCGAGATCCATATCGTTGTGACCGAACTGTTAGGGTTTTGGCAGTGGCTATGTCAACATGAACTCGGTGGCTCCAGGTAGGAAATATGATGTAGGGTGGAACCCTAGATGGCTGATCTTTCACGAAAGGAGTGGATCCTGCGAATAACACGAAGAACACGAGGAGAAATCACGATGGGGGACACGAGAGAATCACTCAAACTAACAAGATTAGGTCACACATATGCTAGATCCTCGAAACACAAAAGGAGATACAAGATCCACGATCAACAAGGGATGATACAAAGGTAACCGGTTCTTCTCTGTGAGGAGGTCTTGAGGGGGTTCTTCTCGTAAAAGGGTCTTGAATCCGCTTGGGGGATCTTCTCCGAAGAGATCGTGGACTCCAAAGGAGAAGTAGCCAAGTGGATGAGCAAAGCTCTATCTCTAATATGAGCTATCACATTGCTAACCCTAACTAGGAGGTGGGAGAGGTCTATTTATAGTCGTAGAACAAGTTGGGGACAAAGTGAAGGGGTACATGGGCCAGTGGCCCATTACACTGCGCGCAGGGTTGGCCAGATGTCCAGGAGTCGGGTCGGATGTCCGGGCAGGGAGGCCGGATGTTCGGGCTGGCCTGGGTCGCTTCCAAATGCATTCAGTGATGGAGGGCCGGATTTCCGGGGACATGGGCCGGATGTCCGGCCACTGTAGCAGCTGGCTCTTCTTCCTTCACTTCCGCACGCACTTGGCCTTGGTCCTTGGGCTCTCCATGGTCTCCTCGGGTGTACCTGAGTATGCACAAGAAGGTACGCGCTTGAAGTAGCATCCATGTCTTACTTGCGGAAAGGGAAGATTCAGAAAGGAGGGAGTTCACCTTAGGTCCAATGGCGCATGCTCGAGGTCTCAACATGTGGGCACTTGGGGCTTGGGGAGTAGTCATAGTGTACATGGGGATGATCGTAGGATGCTTCGCATCATCTCCGCTCCCTTGGGAAATATCCGACCTCGGATCGAAAACCTCATCATCATGGAAACGGTTGTCGTGGACGGACTTGTAGTTGGACAAAGTGGAAGACATGGCGCAATCCAAGTACTCCAAGGTGTCGCCAGAGTGGTACACATGCAAAAAGAGCAAACACAAACGACACTTGGAAATACAATGGTTAGCGCACACAAGGTGTCCATCAAGCAAACATGAGTCCGTTCGACAAGATTGTTTGTGACAAAGCACATGAAGCTTAGTAAGATGATATATAATGATATGCAAAGCATTCATGGGAGCAAAAGCATTCATTGTGCACACAAATGTGGTGTGAATATGATCAATGCAACGACGGTGCTAAATGATGTTATAGTGAGACGGTTTATCAATAGCATGAATATGGTAATGGATGCTCAATATGAATAAGTTATCATGCAATTTATGGTAGGCAATATGATCATGATGTATGAATATGCCATCAAGAAAGATCACAACAAATTTGCTAAGAAAGTGTACAAGATCATATATCATGGATGACATGGGAATACAAGATGCAACAAGGCAATCATAATGTGAGTCAATCCATGCATAAGATGCAAATTTGTTATGGGTGGTGTTGTACCATAGCTCGATGTCGTGGTAGAAGTGTAGGTCCGATGGTGCATCCACTAAGTCCAGGCACTCCTCAACTTGAAGGTCCATAGGGTCCATCTCCAATGTCGGTCCTCCATCCAATGTATGTATCATGTAGACAAGAAGAAGGAAACAACAATGAAAGTATGGCCCATCCGATATGCATATGTGAAGATGGCTCAAAGGGAAGGAGTTCACCTTTAGTAGTTTCTCGAAAATGTTGGTGTCGCACATCATGTACGCCTTCACATAAATGAAAGAACATGACAAACACTCGGAAAAACAAATGAGGTTAGCGAAAATGCAAAACCAAACATTCATGTGGTGAAATACCCAATAAGTGTATGCATCATGCTCATCATAAGAAAGGACAATGGAGCATTTCATAGTATGGAGGCATATGATGCAAGAACAACCAAATACAATAGGCTCAATCAAACAAGCATGCATCACAAGTAATATGTCCAAGTCTCCACGATCAATAAGCATAGCAAGTCGGCACTCAATACAAGGGGATATGGGAGTTGCAACTAACAGAGACAAGAGACAATGATCAAGACAAATCAAGTGAGAGGCATGAACATATATGTCATCAACCCAAGAAAGCGAGTAAGAATGGAACATGGGTGATGCGACAAACCAATCAATCATAGTGATCAAGTAAAGCAAGCTAGTAGTGCGAAGATGCAACGTACTAGGAGGAATCATGGCAATCATGTCATGTGTGCAAATAGTGAGCATGAATAATGCACATGACATATCACAAGCATGAAAGCAAGATATGAGCAAAATATCATCAATGTATTGGTGAGAGGCCATATGTAAATATCAATGGGACATCATGACTCTTCCAACACATGAAGCATCAATAGCATGAGACACAAAGAAATCATGGCAAGAGCTACAAGGATCTCCACCAAGCATGCAAATACACATAGGAGTATCATAATTGTGAATTATGGGTAGATGCAAGCAAGGGTCACAGTTGCATGGCAAAATCATGTAAAGAGGCATACCATGGAAAGTGAACATGGTACGATGGGCATAAATGAACAAGTGGTATATAGCCCATAGCCGTGTGAGAGCCAGGTAGAAGAGATGCGTGTAGTCCTCGTGCGAAGGGAATGGTGGTAAGGGTAGTCCATGGGATCCCGAGGCATCATTGCTATTAAGAGCTCGTTTCATCAACTCATGGGATTGTGAGGTTGATGATTGTTCATGAGCACCTACACAAAACAAAGGCAAAGGGAAAATTGTGTGTGTGTGGTATATGTACACATCATCCATTATAATGCGCACGTGCATGTGTTGGTTAGCACAAAATAGCCAATGCTCAAATAAATGAGATGCATGATATAGAAACATGTCATTCATCAAGAGAGGTTTGTTATTATGTATAGCATAATGGAGACTCAAATTATGTAATGCATCATGAGAGATATGTAGAGCATTGTTATTCATGGAATGCGCATGGTGCAAGCAATTATTGGAAGCATGCAAAGGATAGGATGTATCAAAATCTCCTAATATGCATGAGGAAACTATGGGGGTCTCCTCATGATCATTAGTGGAAACATCACATGGAGAATATTGACAACATCCAAAACAATGCATATCCGAAGCAATGTGTTCATAGCATGTTATACATCTCCAACGTATCTATAATTTTTAATTGTTCCATGCTATTATATTATCCATCTAGGATGTTTTATATGCATTTATATGCTATTTTATATGATTTTTGGGACTAACCTATTAACCTAGAGCCCAGTGCCAGTTTCTGTTTTTCCTTGTTTTTGAGTTTTACAGAAAAGGAATACCAAACGGAGTCCAATTGACGTGCCAATTTTTGACGATTTTTTATGGAACAAAAGAAGACCCCGGAGTAAAAGAGTTGGGCCAGGGGAGTCTCGGGCCGTCCATGAGGGTGGGGGCGCGCCCACCCCCCCGGGCGCGTGGGCCTGCCTCGTGGATGACTCGGGCACCTTCTTGACGTGAGACCTACACCAAAAATTCCTATAAATACATAAACCTCCAGAAAATAACCTAGATCAGGAGTTCCGTCGCCAAATCCTCCGTAGCCACCGAAAACCAATCTAAACCCGTTCCGGCACCCTGCCGAAGGGGGAATCCCTCTCTGGTGGCCATCTTCATCATCCTGACACTCTCCATGACGAGGAGGGAGTAGTTCATCCTCGGGGCTGAGGGTATGTACCAGTAGCTATGTGTTTGATCTCTCTCTCTCTCTCTCTCTCTCGTGTTCTTGAGTCGGCACGATCTTGATGTATCTCGAGCTTTGCTATTATATTTGGATATTATGATGTTTCTCCCCCTCTACTCTCTTGTGATGAATTGAGTTTTCCCTTTGAAGTTATCTTATTGGATTGAGTCTTTAAGGATTTGAGAACACTTGATGTATGTCTTGCATGTGCTTATCTGTGGTGACAATGGGATATCACGTGATCCACTTGATGTATGTTTTGGTGATCAACTTGCGAGTTCCGTGACCTCGTGAACTTATGCATAGGGGTTGGCACACATTTTCGTCTTGACTCTCCGATAGAAACTTTGGGGCACTCTTTGAAGTTCTTTGTGTTGGTTGAATAGATGAATCTGAGATTGTGTGATGCATATCATATAATCATACCCATGGATACTTGAGGTGACATTGGAGTATCTAGGTGACATTAGGGTTTTGGTTGATTTGCGTCTTAAGGTGTTATTTTACTATGAACTCTAGGGCTGTTTGTGACACTTATAGGAATAGCCCAATGGATTGATCGAAAAGAATAACTTTGAGGTGGTTTCATACCCTACAATAATCTCTTCCTTTGTTCTCCGCTATTAGTGACTTTGGAGTGACTCTTTTTTGCATGTTGAGGGATAGTTATATGATCCAATTATGTTATTATTGTTGAGAGAACTTGCACTAGTGAAAGTATGAACCCTAGGCCTTGTTTCCTAGCATTGCAATAACGCTTGTGCTCACTTTTACCACTTGCGACCTTGCTGTTTTTATATTTTCAGCTTACAAAAACCATTATCTACTATCCATATTGCACTTGTATCACCATGTCTTTGCCGAACTAGTGCACCTATACAATTTACCATTGTATTGGGTGTGTTGGGGACACACGAGACTCTTTGTTATTTGGTTGCAGGGTTGCTTGAGAGAGACCATCTTCATCCTACGCCTCCCACGGATTGATAAACCTTAGGTCATCCACTTGAGGGAAATTTGCTACTGTCCTAAAACCTCTGCACTTGGAGGCCCAACAATGTCTACAAGAAGAAGGTTGTGTAGTAGACATCAAGCTCTTTTCTGGCGCCGTTGCCGGGGAGGTTAGCGCTTGAAGGTATACCTTTAGATCTTGCAATCGAATCTTTTAGTTTCTTGTTTTATCACTAGTTTAGTCTATAAAATAAAACTACAAAAAATGGAATTAAGGATGCCTCATATGCTTCATCTTTTTAATGTCTTTCGTGAGAATAAGGATTCTGATAATTGTGTCAAAGTGTTAGAAGAAGAATGTATTAAAATGTTTGGCACTAAATCTTTGGATGGTGAGCATGATTGCAATGTTGTTAGTATGAATTCCTTGGATATCTATGATGCTAATGATATGCAAAGCCACAAGCTTGGGGATGCTATGTTTGACGAAGATGATATTTTTTGTCCCCCAAGTTTTGATGAGCAAATTTATTATCATGATAGCATGCCTCCTATTTATGATGATTATATTGATGAAAGTGGGTTTGGAGAGTGTCAACTTTAGGAAGTAATGATACCACTATTTTGGAGGGTGTTGAATCTTATTATGGTAATTATGAAAGTGGATTTGGAGAGGTCATGACTTTATTTAGTGATGAATCCACTATTCCGGAAGAGGTTCCAATTGATTATGTGAACAAAGTTGCTATCTATGATGATTATTGTGATGACATGTATGCTATGAAGAATAACGATAACCATGAAACTTATCATCTTGATTTTAATTTTTAGTTGGATTATGCCTCACATGATAGCTATTCTGTTGAGTTTGCTCCCACTATTATCCATGACAATAAATTTGCTTATGTGGAGAGTAATAAAATTTCTATGCTTATGCATCATGAAAATAATGCTTTATGTGATAGAAATATTGTTGAATTCATTAATGATGCTACTGAATATTATTATGAGGGAGGAATATATGCTTGTATGAATTGCAATGATATCAAGTTTCCTCACTATGTGCTTAAAGTTTTGAAGTTTTGCTTGTTTTACCTTCCTATGCAAGTTGATTCTTGTTCCCACAAGTTGTTTGATCACAAAATCCCTATGCAGAGGAAGTGGGTTAGACTTAAATGTGCTAGTCATATTCTTCATGATGCTCTCTTTATGTTTCAATTCTTATCTTTTATGTGAGCATCATTGAAATCATCATGCCTACCTAGGGGCGTTAAACGATAACGCTTGTTTGGAGGCAACCCAATTTTATTTTTGTTCGTTGCTTTTTGCTCCTGTTTAGTAATAAATAATTCATCTATCCTCTGTTTATATGTAGTTTTATGCTTTAATTAGTGTTTGTGACAAGTAGAACCTTTGGGAAGACTTGGGAAAAGTCTTTGCGATCTTCTTGTAAAAAACAGAAACTTTAGTGCTCACGAGTTTTGCTGCCATTTTTTTACTGGAGAGTGCGATTAGGTTGATTCTTTCTGAAGATGATTAATAGATAAATTCCTCACGTCCAGAAAGTTATTTTAGAATTTTTGGGATTCCAGAAGTATACGTTTGATCCAGATTACTACAGACTGTTCTGTTTTTGACAGATTCTGTTTTCTATGTGTTGTTTGCTTATTTTGATGAATCTATGAGTAGTATAAGAGGGTATGAACCATAGATGAGTTGGAATACAGTAGATATTACACCAATATGAATTTAGAATGAGTTCACAACAGTACCTAAGTGGTGATTTATTTTCTTATACTAACGGAGCTTACGAGTTTTCTGTTAAGTTTTGTGTTGTGAAGTTTTCAAGTTTTGGGTAAAGATTCGATGGACTACGGAATAAGGAGTGGCAAGAGCCTAAGCTTGGGGATTCCCAAGGCACCCCAAGGTAATATTCAAGGACAACCAATAGCCTAAGCTTGTGGATGCCCCGGAAGGCATCCCCTCTTTCGTCTTCGTTCATCGGTAACTTTACTTGGAGCTATATTTTTATTCACCACATGATATGTGTTTTGCTTGGAGCGTAATTTTATTTTATTTTGTTTTGCTTGCTGTTTGAATAAAATACCAAGATCTTAAATTATTAAATGTTAGTGAGTCTTCACATAGTTGCATAATTATTCGACTACTTATTGATCTTCACTTATATCTTTCGGAGTAGTTTGTCATTTGCTCTAGTGCTTCACTTATATCTTTTTAGAGCACGGCGGTGGTTTTATTTTGAAGAAATAGATGAACTCTCATGCTTCACTTATATTATTTTGAGAGTCCTAAGCATGATGGTAATTTTCTTTGGTTATGAAACTAGTCCTAATATGATGGGCATCCAAGATGGGTATAATAAAAACTTTCATATAGAGTGCATTGAATATTATGAGAAGTTTGATACTTGATGATTGTTTTGAGATATGAAGATGGTGATATTAGAGTCATGCTAGTTGAGTAGTTGTGGATTTCAGAGATACTTGTGTTGAAGTTTGTGATTCCCGTAGCATGCTCGTATGGTGAACCGTTATGTGATGAAGTCGGAGCATGATTTATTTATTGATTGTCTTCCTTATGAGTGGCGGTCGGGGACGAGCAATGGTCTTTTCCTACCAATCTATCCCCCTAGGAGCATGCGCGTAGTACTAACTAATAGATTTTTGCAATAAGTATGTGAGTTCTTTATGACTAATGTTGAGTCCATGGATTATACGCACTCTCACCCTTCCACCTTTGCTAGCCTCTCTAGTAGCGCGCAACTTTCGCCGGTACCATAAACCCACCATTTACCTTCCTCAAAACAGCCACCATACCTACCTATTATGGCATTTCCATAGCCATTCCAAGATATATTGCGATGCAACTTTCCACCGTTCCATTTATTATGACATACTTCATCATTGTCATATTGCTTCGCATGATCATGTAGTTGACATCATATTTGTGGCAAAGCCACCATTCATAATTCTTTCATACATGTCGCTCATGAGTCATTGCACATCCCGGCACACCGCCGGAGGCATTCACATAGAGTCATATTTTTTTCTAAGTATCGACTTGTAATTCTTGAGTTGTAAGTAAATAAAAGTGTGATGATCATTATTATTAGAGCATTGTCCCATGTGAGGAAAGGATGATGGAGACTATGATTCCCCCACAAGTCGGGATGAGACTCCGGACGAAAAATAAAAAAACAGAAAAAAGAGGCCAAAAAAAGAGAAGGCCCAACAAAAAACAAAAAAATAGAGAAAAATAGAGAAGGGGCAATGCTACTATCCTTTTACCACACTTGTGCTTCAAAGTAGCACCATGATCTTCATGATAGAGAGTATCCTATGTTGTCACTTTCATATACTAGTGGGAATCTTTTCATTATAGAACTTGGCTTGTATATTGCAATGATGGGCTTCCTCAAAATGCCCTAGGTCTTCGTGAGCAAGCGAGTTGGATGCACACCCACTTAGTTTCTTTTTGAGCTTTCATACACTTATAGCTCTAGTGCATCCGTTGCATGGCAATCCCTACTCACTCATATTGATATCTATTAATGGGCATCTCCATAGCCCGTTGATACGCCTAGTTGATGTGAGACTATCTTCTCCTTTTTTGTCTTCTCCACAACCAGCATTCTATTCCACCTATAGTGCTATGTCCATGGTTCATGCTCATGTATTGCGTGAAGATTGAAAAAGTTTGAGAACATCAAAAGTATGAAACAATTGCTTGGCTTGTCATCAGGGTTGTGCATGATTTAAATATTTTGTGTGATGAAGATAGAGCATAGCTAGACTATATGATTTTTTAGGGATAGCTTTCTTTGGCCATGTTATGTTGAGAAGACATGATTACTTTGTTAGTATGCTTGAACTATTATTATTTTTATGTCAATATTTAACTTTTATCTTGAATCTTATGGATCTGAATATTCTTGCCACAATAAAGAAAAATTACATTGATAATTATGTTAGGTAGCATACCACATCGAAAATTCTGTTTTATCATTTACCTACTCGAGGACGAGCAGGAATTAAGCTTGCGGATGCTTGATACGTCTCCAACGTATCTATAATTTTTGATTGTTCCATGCTATTATATTATCCATCTAGGATGTTTTATATGCATTTATATGCTATTTTATATGATTTTTGGGACTAACCTATTAACCTAGAGCCCAGTGCCAATTTATGTTTTTCCTTGTTATTGAGTTCTACAGAAAAGGAATACAAAACGGAGTCCAATTGACATGCCAATTTTTGACGATTTTTTATGGACCAAAAGAAGACCCTGGAGTAAAAGAGTTGGGCCACGAGAGTCCTGAGCCGTCCACGAGGGTGGGGGGCGCGCCCACCCCCCGGGCTCGTGGGCCTGCCTCGTGGACGACTCGTGCACCTACTTGACGTGAGACCTACGCCAAAAATTCCTATAAATACAAAGACCTCCAGAAAATAACCTAGATCGGGAGTTCCGCCGCCAAATCCTCCGTAGCCACCGAAAACCAATCTAGACCCGTTCCGGCACCCTGCCGGAGGGGGGAATCCCTCTCTGGTGGCCATCTTCATCATCCCGACACTCTCCGTGACGAGGAGGGAGTAGTTCACCCTCGGGGCTGAGGGTATGTACCAGTAGCTATGTGTTTGATCTCTCTCTCTCTCTCGTGTTCTCGAGTCGGCACGATCTTGATGTATCTCGAGCTTTGCTATTATATTTGGATCTTATGATGTTTCTCCCCCTCTACTCTCTTGTGATGAATTGAGTTTTCCCTTTGAAGTTATCTTATCGGATTGAGTCTTTAAGGATTTGAGAACACTTGATGTATGTCTTGCATGTGCTTATCTGTGGTGACAATGGGATATCACGTGATCCACTTGATGTATGTTTTGGTGATCAACTTGCGAGTTCCGTGACCTCGTGAACTTATGCATAGGGGTTGGCACACATTTTCGTCTTGACTCTCCGGTAGAAACTTTGGGGCACTCTTTGAAGTTCTTTGTGTTGGTTGAATAGATGAATCTGAGATTGTGTGATGCATATCGTATAATCATACCCACGGATACTTGAGGTGGCATTGGAGTATCTAGGTGACATTAAGGTTTTGGTTGATTTGCGTCTTAAGGTGTTATTTTACTATGAACTCTAGGGCTGTTTGTGACACTTATAGGAATAGCCCAACGGATTGATCAGAAAGAATAACTTTGGGGTGGTTTCGTACCCTACAATAATCTCTTCCTTTGTTCTCCGCTATTAGTGACTTTGGAGTGACTCTTTTTTGCATGTTGAGGGATAGTTATATGATCCAATTATGTTATTATTGTTGAGAGAACTTGCACTAGTGAAAGTATGAACCCTAGGCCTTGTTTCCTAGCATTGCAATAACGCTTGTGCTCACTTTTACCACTTGCGACCTTGCTGTTTTTATATTTTCAGCTTACAAAAACCATTATCTACTATCCATATTGCACTTGTATCACCATGTCTTTGCCGAACTAGTGCACCTATACAATTTACCATTGTATTGGGTGTGTTGGGGACACACGAGACTCTTTGTTATTTGGTTGCAGGGTTGCTTGAGAGAGACCATCTTCATCCTACGCCTCCCACGGACTGATAAACCTTAGGTCATCCACTTGAGGGAAATTTGCTACTGTTCTACAAACCTCTGCACTTGGAGGCCCAACAACATCTACAAGAAGAAGGTTGTGTAGTATACATCAGCATGGCATAGTAGATGAATTGCGCAAATCATGTAAAGGAAGCATGGCAATATCATCGCTTGAAAAACAAAAGCCTATGACCATCATCTCGTCATCTACGCCATAAGTGCAAATGGTATTTATTTTAATAGGGCATGCATAGTAGCTATGTTGAGATTGAAATGATGCAATATGGGAGATCTCACTCATAGCATATGACAAATCCAAAGGATTGTCAAACATGACGTGACAGATAGAATGTTCACAAGATATCCTATGGAGCATAGCATCACAACTAGGAAAATCAACATGCTCATCATCATATTCATCATAAATGGGTGGCATATCTAAGCATGTAGAAGACATAGTATGTGGTGAATCCATAAGGTGATCATCATCATGCAAACAATCATGTGTAAGATAGTCCACTAGTGGGAGAAGTGAAGTACCATCACCTATGTTACCTTTAGAGCGTCGCTCATGTGTTGTAGGTGAGGTTGCAACTTGATGGTACCATGTGGGGGTGCATCATCTTCCACCATGGCCATCGGTTCTCCGATTGGAGGTATGTGTTGGGGAACATAGTAATTTAAAAAAATTCCTACGCACACGCAAGATCTATCATGGTGATGCATAGCAACGAGAGGGGAAGAGTGGTGTCCACGTACCCTCGTAGACCGTAAGTGGAAGCGTTATGACAACGTGGTTGATGTAGTCGTACGTCTTCACGATCCGACCGATCCTAGTACCGAAAGTACGGCACCTCCGTGATCTGCACACGTTCGGCTCGGTGACATCCCATGAACTCACGATCCAGCAGAGTGCCAGCAGAGTGTTGAGGGAGAGCTTCGTCAGCACGACGGTGTGATGACGGTGATGATGAAGCTACCGGCGCAGGGCTTCGCCTAAGCACTACGACGATATGACCAAGGTGGATTATGGTGGAGGTGGGCACTGCACACGGCTAAGGGATCAATGATCAACTTGTGTGTCTATGGGGTGCCCCCTGGCCACGTATATAAAGGATGGAGGGAGGAGGAGGCCGGCCCTCATAGGGCGCGCCCAAAGTGTGGAGTCCTACTAGGACTCCCTAGTCCTAGTAGGATTCCACCTCCCACATGGAATAGGAAAAAGGGAAGGGAGAAGGAGAAGGAAGGAAGGGGGCGCCCCCTTTCCCTAGTCCAATTCGGACCAGTCCATGGGAAAGGTGCGCGGCCACCCTTGAGGCCTTTATCTCCTTTCCCGTATGGCCCATTAAGGCCCAATACGAATTTTCGGTAATTCTTCGGTACTCCGAAAAATACCCGAATCACTCGGAACCTTTCCGATGTTCGAATATAGCCTTCCAATATATCGATCTTTACGTCTCGACCATTCCAAGACTTCTCGTCATGTCCCCGATCTCATCCGGGACTCCGAACAAACTTCGGTCATCAAATCACATAACTCATAATACAAATCGTCATAGGACGTTATGCGTGCGGACCCTACGGGTTGGAGAACTATGTAGACATGACCGAGACTCATCTCCAGTCCATAACCAATAACGGAACCTGGAAGCTCATACTGGTTCCTACATATTCTGCGAAGATCTTTATCGGTCAAAGCGCATAACGATATACGTTGTTCCCTTTGTCATCAGTATGTTACTTGCCCGAGATTCGATCGTCGGTATCTCAATACCTAGTTCAATCTTGTTACCGACAAGTCTCTTTACTCGTTCCGTAATGCATCATCCCGTAACTAACTCATTAGTCACATTGCATGCAAGGCTTATAGTGATGTGCATTACCGAGAGGGCCCAGAGATACCTCTCCGATACTCGGAGTGACAAATCCTAATTTTGATCTATGCCAACTCAAGAAACACCATCGGAGACACTTGTAGAGCATCTTTATAATCACCTAGTTACATTGTGACGTTTGATAGCACACAAGGTGTTCCTCCAGTATTCGGGAGTTGCATAATCTCATAGTCTGAGGAACATGTATAATTCATGAAGAAAGTAGTAGCAATGAAACTGTGACGATCATCGTATAAGCTAATGGATGGGTCAAGTCAATCACATCATTCTCTAATGATGTAATCCCGCTTATCAAATGACAACTCTTTGTCCATGGCTAGGAAACTTAACCATCTTTCATTAACGAGCTAGTCAAGTAGAGGCATACTAGTGACACTCTGTTTGTTTATGTATTCACACATGTACTAAGTTTCCGGTTAATACAATTCTAGCATGAGTAATAAACATTTATCATGATATAAGAAAATATAAATAACAACTTTATTATTGCCTCCAGGGCATATTTCCTTTAGTCTCCCACTTGCACTAGAGTCAATAATCTAGTTCACGTCGTCATGTGATTTAACACGAATAGTTCACATCTTTATGTGATTAGTTCACATCTCCATGTGACTAACACCCAAAGGGTTTACTAGAGTCGATAATCTAGTTCACATCGCTATGTGATTAACACCCAAAGAGTGATCATGTTTTGCTTGTGAGAGAAATTTACTCAACTGGTCTGCCACATTCAGAGCCATATGTATTTTGCAAATTTTCTATGTCTACAATGCTTTGCACGGAGCTACTCTAACTAGTTGCTCCCACTTTTAATATGTATCT
Organism: Triticum urartu; assembly: GCF_003073215.2. NCBI lineage: Eukaryota > Viridiplantae > Streptophyta > Magnoliopsida > Poales > Poaceae > Triticum > Triticum urartu. The sequence goes on along the minus strand of NC_053028.1, from coordinate 489,289,232 downwards.
AGATCGAGACTTAGAGTCATCCAGATCGGTGTCAAAGCTTGCATCGACGTAACTCTTTACGGCGAACTCTTTGTCACATCCATAACCGAGAAACATTTCCTTATTCCACTAAGGATATTTTTGACCGCTGTCCAGTGATCCACTCCTGGATCACTATTGTACCCTCTTGCCAATCTTATGGTGAGGTACACAATAGGTCTGGTACACAGCATAGCATATTTTATAGAACCTATGACTGAGGCATAGGGAATGACTTTTCATTCTCTTTCTATTTTCTATCATGGTCGAGTTTTGAGTCTTTACTCAACTTCACACCTTGCAACACAGGCAGGAACTCCTTCTTTGACTGTTCTATTTTGAACTACTTCAAAATCTTGTCAAGGTATGTACTCATTGAAAATATATCAAGCGTCTTGATCTATCTCTATAGATCTTGATGCTCAATATGTAAGTAGCTTCACCGAGGTATTTCTTTGGAAAACTCCTTTCAAACACTCCTTTATGCTTTCCAGAAAATTCTACATTATTTCTGATCAACAATATGTCATTCACATATACTTATCAGAAATGCTGTAGTGCTCCCACTCACTTTCTTGTAAATATAGGCTTCACCGCAAGTCTGTATAAAAGCATATATTCCAACTCCGAGATGCTTGCACCACTCCATAGCTGGATCGCTGGAGCTTGCTCACTTTGTTAGCACCTTTAGGATTGACAAAACCTTCTGGTTGCATCATATACAACTCTTATTTAAGAAATCCATTAAGGAATGCAGTTTTGACATCCATTCGCCAGATTTCATAAAATGCGGCAACTGCTAACATGATTCGGGCAGACTTTTAAGCATCGATACGAGTGAGAAAATCTCATCGTTGTCAACATCTTGATCTTGTCGGAAACGTTTTGTGACAATTCGAGCTTTGTAGATTGTAACACTACTATCATCGTCCGTCTTCCTCTTGAAGATCCATTTATTCTCAATGACTCACTGATGATTGGGCAAGTCAATCAAAGTCCATACTTTGTTCTCATACATGGATCCCATCTCAGATTTCATGGACTCAAGCCATTTTGCGGAATCTAGGCTCATCATCGCTTCCTCATAGTTCATAGGTTCGTCTTGGTCTAGTAACATGACTTCCAGAATAGTATTACCGTACCACTCTGGTGCGGACCATACTCTGGTTGACCTACGAGGTTCGGTAGTAACTTGATCTGAAGTTTCATGATCATCATCATTAGCTTCCTCACTAATTGGTTTAGGAATCACTAGAACTGATTTCTGTGATGAACTACTTTCCAATTCGGGAGAAGGTACAATTAAGTTCTACTTTCCTCCCACTCACTTCGTTCGAGAGAAACTCCTTCTCTAGACAGGATCCATTCTTAGCAACAAAATATCTTGCCTTCGGATATGTGATAGAAGGTGTACCCAACAGTTTCTTTTGGGTATCCTATGAAGATGCACTACTCCGATTTGGGTTCGAGCTTATCAGTTTGAAACTTTTTCACATAAGCATCGCAACCCCAAACTTTAAGAAATGACAGCTTTGGTTTCTTGCCAAACCATAGTTCATACGGTGTCATCTCAATGGATTTAGATGGTGCCCTATTTAACGTGAATGCAGCTGTCTCTAATGCATAACCCCAAAACGATAGTGGTAAATCGGTAAGAGACATCATAGATCACACCATATCCAATAAAGTATGATTACAACGTTCGGAAACACCATTATGCTGTGGTGTTCCAGGTGGCGTGAGTTGCGAAACTATTCCACATTGTTTCAAATGAAGACCAAACTCGTAACTCAAATATTCGCCTCCGCGATCAGATCGTAGAAACTTTATTTTCTTGTTACGATGATTTTCTATTTCACTCTAAAATTCTTTGAACTTTTCAAATGTTTCAGACTTATGTTTCATTAGGTAGATATACCCATATCTGCTCCAATCATCTGTGAAGGTCAGAAAATAACGATACCCGCCTCGAGCCTCAACACTTATCGGATCGCATACATTAGTATGTATTATTTCCAATAAGTCAGTTGCTCGCTCCATTGTTCCGAAGAACGGAGTCTTAGTCATCTTGCCCATGAGGCATGGTTCACAAGCATCAAGTGATTCATAATCAAGTGATTCCAAAAGTCCATCAGCATGGAGTTTCTTTATGCGCTTTACACCAATATGATCTAAATGGCAGTGCCACAAATAGGTTGCACTATCATTATTAACTTTGCATCTTTTGGCTTCAATGTTATGAATATGTGTATCACTACGATCGAGATTCAATAAACCATTCACCTTGGGTGTATGACCACAGAAGGTTTTATTCATGTAAACAGAATAACAATTATTCTTTGACTTCAATGAATAACCGTATTGCAATAAACATGATCCAATCAGATTATGCTCAACACAAACACCAAATAACATTTATTTTAGGTTCAACACTAATCCCGAAGGTAAAGGGAGTGTGCAATGGTGATCTTATCAACCTTGGAATCATTTCCAACACACATCGTCACCTCGCCGTCAACTAGTCTTTGTTTATTTTGCAACTCCCGTTTCGAGTTACTACTCTTAGCAACTGAACTAGTATCAAATACTGAGGGGTTTGCTATAAACACTAGTAAAGTACACATCAATAACATTTATATCAAATATACCTTTGTTCACCTTGCCATCCTTCTTATCCGCCAAGTATCTAGGGCAGTTCCACTTCCAGTGACCATTTCCTTTGCAGTAGAAGCACTCAATTTCAGGCTTGGGTATAGCTTTGGGATTCTTCATGTGAGTGGCAACTTGCTTGCCATTCTTCTTGAAGTTCCCTTTGTTTCCCTCGCCCTTTTACTTGAAACTAGTGGTCTTGTCAACCATCAACACTTGATGCTTTTTCTTGATTTCTACCTTCACCTATTTCAGCATCGCGAAGAGCTTTGGGAATCGTTTCCGTTATCCCTTGCATATTATAGTTCATCACGAAGTTCTAGTAACTTGGTGATATAGACTAGAGAACTCGGTCAATCACTATCTTATCGGGAAGATTAACTCCCACTTGATTCAAGTGATTGTAGTACTCAGACATTCTGAGCACATGCTCACTCGTTGAGCTATTCTCCTCCATCTTGTAGGCAAAGTACTGTCAGAGGTCTCACACCTCTTGACACGGGCATGAGTATGAGATACCAGTTTCAACTCTTGTAACATCTTATATGCTCCGTGGCATTCAAAACATTTTTGAAGTCTCGGTTCTAAGCCATAAAGCATGGTGCACTAAACTATCAAGTAGTCATCATACCGAGCTTGTCAAACGTTCATAACGTCTGCATCTGCTCCTGCAATAGGTCTGTCACCTAGCGGTGCATCAAGGACATAATTCTTTTGTGTAGCAATGAGGATAATCCTCATATCATGGACCTAGTCCGCATCATTGCTATTGTCATCTTTCAACATAGTTTTTCTCTAGGAACTTATCAAAAATAAATGGGGAGCTACATCGCGAGCTATTGATCTACAACATAGTTATGCAAATACTATCAAGACTAAGTTCATGATAAATTAAAGTTCAATTAATCATATTACTTAAGAACTCCCACTTAGATAGACATCCTTCTAGTCATCTAAATGATCACGTGATCCAAATCAACTAAACCATGTCCGATCATCACGTGAGATGGAGTAGTTTTCAATGGTGAACATCACTATGTTGATCATATCTACTATATGATTCACGCTCGACCTTTCGGTCTCTAGTGTTCCGAGGCCATATCTGCATATGCTAGGCTCGTCAAGTTTAACCTGAGTATTCCGCGTGTGCAAAACTGGCTTGCACCCGTTGTATGTGAATGTAGAGCTTATCGCACTCGATCATCACGTGGTGTCTCGGCACGACGAACTATTGCAACGGTGCATACTCAGAGAGAACACTTATACCTTGAAATTTAGTGAGAGATCATCTTATAATGCTACCGCCGAACTAAGCAAAATAAGATGCATAAAGGATAAACATCACATGCAATCAAAATATGTGACATGATATGGCCATGATCATCTTGCGCCTTTGATCTCCATCTCCAAAGTACCGTCTTGATCTCTATCATCATCGGCATGACACCATGATCTCCATCATCTTGATATCTATCAACGTGTCATCACATGGTCATCTCGCCAACTATTGCTCTTGCAACTATTGCTATCACATAGCGATAAACTAAAGCACTTATTTGGCGCTTGCATCTTATGCAATAAAGAGACAACCATAAGGCTTCTGCCAGTTGCCGATAACTTCAACAAAAACATGATCATCTCATACAACAACTTATATCTCATCACGTCTTGTCCATATCACATGACAACAAGCCCTACAAAAACAAGTTAGACATCCTCTACTTTGTTGTTGCAAGTTTTACGTGGCTGGTACGGGCTGAGCAAGAACCGTTCTTACCTACGCATCAAAAACCACAACATGATATAGTGATTGCTTTTTTATCTTTAGAAAGAACCCTGTTCATTGAATCCGATTCAACTAAAGTTGGAGAAACAGACACCCACCAGCCACCTGTGTGCGAAGCACGTCGGTAGAACCAGTCTCATGTAAGCGTACGAGTAATGTCGGTCTGAGCCGCTTCATTCAACAATACCGCTGAATCAAGAATCAACTAGTTACGGCAAGCAATATGTATATACCCATGCCCACAACTCCTTTGTGTTCTACTCGTGCATATAACATCTACGCATAGACCTGGCTCTAATACCACTGTTGGGAAACGCAGTAATTTCAAAAAAATTCCTACGCACACGCAAGATCTATCATGGTGATGCATAGCAACGAGAGGGGAAAACTGTTGTCCACGTACCCTCGTAGACCGTAAGCGGAAGCATTATGACAACGCCATTGATGTAGTCGTACGTCTTCATGATCCGACCGATCCTAGTACCGAAAGTACGGCACCTCCACGATCTTCACACGTTTGGCTCGGTGACGTCCCACGAACTCATGATCCAGTAGAGTGCCAACAGAGTGTCGATGGAGAGCTTCGTCAGCACGACGGCGTGATGACGGTCATGATGAAGCTACCGACGCAGGGCTTCGCCTAAGCACTACGACGATATGACCAAGGTGGATTATGGTGGAGGGGGGCACCGCACATGGCTAATGGATCAATGATCAACTTGTGTGTCTATGGGGTGCCCCCTGGCCACGTATATAAAGGATGGAGGGAGGAGGAGGCCGGCCGTCATAGGGCGCGCCCGAAGTGTGGAGTCCTAGAGTAGGACTCCCTAGTCCTAGTTGGATTCCACCTCCCACATGGAATAGGAAAGAGGGAAGGGAGAAGGAGAAGGAAGGAAGGGGGCGTCCCCTTTCCCTAGTCCAATTCGGACCAGTCCATGGGGAAGGGGCGCGACCACCCTTGAGGCCTTTCTATCCTTTCCCGTATGGCCCATTAAGGCCCAATAATAATTCCCGTAATGCTCCGGTACTCCGAAAAATACCCGAATCACTCGGAACCTTTCCAATGTACGAATATAGCCTTCCAATATATCGATCTTTACATCTCAACCATTTCGAGACTTCTCGTCATGTCCCCGATCTCATCCAGGACTCTGAACAAACTTCGGTCATCAAATCACAAAACTCATAATACAAATCGTCATAGAACGTTAAGCGTGTGGACCCTACGGGTTCGAGATCTATGTAGACATGACCGAGACTCATCTCCAGTCAATAACCAATAGCGGAACCTGGATGCTCATATTGGTTCCTACATATTCTACGAAGATCTTTATCGGTCAAACCGCATGTCGGTGGGAACGACACCTATGGGATCACAAGAATCCCTACTACGGTTGCGGGGCGCGGGGTCGTGAGAAGAGCGGATCAAACAGATAGCACACGGTTTGTTTATCCAGGTTCGGGCCGCGAGGATGCGTAAAACCCTACTCCTGCTTTGGTGGATTGTATATCTGTGTTCTTGAGCTAGCTATGGGGCGTGAGAAGCTCCAAAAAGCCGAATCCTCCTCCTGGTCGCCTCGGGCCTCCTTTTATAGGAAAGGGGTTGCCACAGTGGCACACAGGAGGTGGAAAGGGTATAGTGATGTGAGGTTATCCGTCGCATTACATGACAAGGTGCATTTAATGCGTCTTGCCCAGGTGTCCTTGCTTTATCGGGGACGGGGGAGAGCCCTGTCTTGTCCGTCGCCGCTCCCTCTCGTGTCGACACGCGCCCTGGCCAGTGGTGCCCACGGTGCCATGTAGGCAGGCAGGCAGCTGAGGTGGCGCAGTGGTGGGTCTCCACGAAGATCCGCATGCCGCCACGCAGGTGCCTGCCCAGCTGCTTGGGTCGGTAGCTGCATGCGAACGGCGGTGGAGGTTTGACTGGCATGGGCCTGATGGTGGCCCTACGGGTGTTCTTGGCAAGGGCCTTGCCGGGGCCCCGGCAAGGGTCTTGCCGTGGCACCTGCTGTCATCCCCGACAAGGCTCTTGCCGGGGGCCTTGTGGTCCTCCTTGGCTGGGATCCCGCCAAGGATCATCATCTTCTAAAGGGTGTATCTGATCTTGAATGTCTTCACAAAGATCTGCATGCCACCACGGGGATGTCTCCCGAATCCTTGCCCCATGGGGGCAGTGGACTCAAGGGTGACTCACTCCGTAGGTGTGGGGCGAGCTGCCACGGCAAGGCTCTTGTCGGGTTTGCTAAAACCGCCTCCCGGCAAGGATCTTGCCAGGGGGTACGCTTCGTCCCCTTTGCTCTTTGTGGTCTTGGTCTTGGTGTCATTCTGCTTCTCCTGAGCTTCGACCTTACCTTGGCTCACCTCCCTTGCCTTGCTCAGTGTGGTGGTGCCTGTGGCTCAGACTGCCCGTGCACAGTTATAGGGGTACAAAAAGTGTACCCCTCTTTTTGTACACCAATAGGAGCCCCCGGGCCTGGGCCACACGTAAGCGCAATCGCGTCATTGGGCTAGGCCCAAAAATGGTGCGCGGGCAGGCGGGGCGGTTTTTACCACGGTAAGTCTCTTCGCGCGCTGCGCTTCCCATGCTTCCCGCGCATGGCGCGGCGTGGGGAGGCGTGTGTGACGTGGGCGGCATGCGTGGGGTTGCTTCCCGCGGGCATGCGTCACATCACAGTTAATGTGAAAGGAGGCGGCCCGTTGTTTTCCCCCATAAGAAAGGAATAACCGTGGGCGCGCTGCTCACTTTCTCCTCTTTCCTCGTGCCTTTTCCAATCTCAGAGCCGTCGTTTCCTCTCTTCCTTCCTTCCTAAGCTTCCGCCGTCGCCCGCCGTCGTTGCTTCGCCATCCCCCTTCCTCAGCCCTCTAAACTTCTTGGTCGCCATGGCTCCCAAATTCGCCAAGGGCAAGGGGGTGGCTAAGGGCGCCGGGACGGTGGAGCCGCTGGAGAGCGCGCTGTCGGGGGACCGGACGAAGTCCGCCTTCTTCTTCCCCTCGACGGTTGATGTTCAAGAGCTCCGGGCCTCCTTCAAGCCCCTATGGGGAGTGAAGACGGGGGGAGAGGATTCGGGACACCCGGCGACGCGCGTCATTCCTGCCGCTTGCGCTGATCCTGCCCCAAATCAGTACCCCTTCTTCGTTGATTACTTTTCTTGCGGGTTATGCCCCCTTTCTCCGATTTCTTCTGCGACGTTATGCGCACCTTCGGCTTTCGCCTCTTGGATTTTACTCCGAATGCGGTGGCGTGCATGGCTTTCTTCGCGCATCGTTGCGAAGGCTTTGCCGGGGTGCAGCCCAACACGGCGCTCTTCCGCCATTACTTCTTCCCTCGAATCCAGCCGTGAGGAGCCGTCTCCGGTTGCGTCACCTGGATCCCAAGATCCAAGGGGGCGTACCCGAACGGTGCCGTGAAGGAGAGGTGGGAGGAATGGTGTGGCCGGTGGTGCTGGATTGAAGATGAAAACCCGCCGGAATTCTGCAAGGTCCGCCGAGTGCCGCCGGTCCGTGGCAGCGATTGGAGCGATGTCGACGCCGCCGATGGGAGGCTCACCGTCGCCACCACCAGGATTCTCCGGCTCACCCAGGTCGGACTCACCCTTGAGATGATCAGGGCGGACTTTATTCGCCGCCGGATTACCCCGTTGCACAATAAGGGCAGGCCAGCCTGGCTTTTCACGAATCCGGCTGACATTATGCGGCTCCGCCCTGGCCTCGACCACAACTTCACGGTGATGGCACATGCCCACTTCTGCCAGCGGCTTTTCCAGCTTGATGTGGGTCGCGATGGCGAGGTCGAGCGGACCGGCAAGGCCGCGAGGGCTGCCACAATGGCAAGGCCCTTAAGGGGCCATTCTTCAAGTTGCTAGCGGGGGTGGTCCCGTTGTGCAATAATTCACGCCGGTCCGAGATCATCGCCATGATGCCGGACTGCAATGCGCACAGCCCCGTCCCGAGCTGGAGGGAGCCGTCGAACGCAGATGTGCAGCAATTCTTCGACACCTTGATTGAGGTGTATGTTAATGCTGACGCCGAGCGGTGGCTTGTCATGGACACCACCCAGGCGGAGCTGGACTACATCGCCACCAGGGCGAGGGAGGCACAGCTTGCCATGGAGGCCGGCAGCGCCGGGGGCGTGGAGGACAAGGCCGCAACGGCCGCGGAGGAGGAGCAGTTCACCCTGTGGGCGGCAGCCATCGAGGAGGCCAGCAGCGCCGACACCGGAGCTCCGCTTGTCGAGGACGCAGCCGACGAGTCGTTGTCGGAGGAGGGCCGGGCGGCGGGCTCGACGCCAGCCAGGGGAAGAGGGCGAGTCCTGCGGCGGTCTGGCTCCGGCGAGCCGGTCAGGCCCGGCAGGGCTACGCGGCCTCAATTGACCCTGGAGGGGTCCGGGCGCCACACGAGGGCCACGGTAGTGAAGAGGCTGATGAGGGCCACTGAGAAGAAGAAGGCGACAGCCCCTTCCTCATCCGGGCGCGCACAAACCCCGTCACCTCCTTCGCCTCCTCCGGCAGGCGTCGACTCGGATGATGATGTGGAGCTCCATTTTGATCTCGGGCCTCTCAGCCCGGAGAGGAAAAGGAAACTGGTGGAAGAGGAGGAGACGGATGACGAGTAAGTTCTTCGTTCCTTACTGTCATTTCCATTTCCTCGAATTGGGTCGCTTGTCTTGATCCATTTTTGCTTCCGTAGGGAGGCAGAGACGTTGGCCTAGAGGGTGAAGAGGTCGAGGACCTCGGCGAGCAGCCAGCCCCCGGTTGGGGCTTCAAAGACACCACTGGTGGTGCTGAGCAGCCCGGACAGCAGCCCTCGGCGTAGCCCCCAGCGTAAGTTTGTCACCCTCTTCTTACTCGACATGTGGTAGGCGCTCGATGATATGATGCTGACCTTGCCGGGTTTGTAGGAGGGGAGCGGCAGCAGGAGGAGCCATAGAGGGCTACTCCTAACACACAACCCCCATCGACTACGCCGCCGCGGGGGGCGTCCCCGGCAAGGGCATCAGGCACGGAGCCCACACCCATGGAGGAAGAGGGGAACTTGGGCGCTAGTGGCTCTGCCACGGCGCCAAATGCTGGCGGAGAGGGGACTTCTTCTTCACAGCCTGGCACTGGTGAGTGAGTCGCCTGTCCTTCGTCTCTGTTTTTCCCTTATTCTTTTATTGGCTTCATTGCTCCTGTTGCTGCCCAGGCCCTCCTTCAACAGACATGGAGGACGTGGACACTGTTGTCGGGGATATTGCTGAGGAGGCCGCGGCGGAGGCCAGCAGGATTGCCGCCGAGGAGGCCGCCAAAGATGCTGACGAGGCCGCCGCCGACGAAGCCGCCAAGGGTGCCGCCGGGGACGCCGCTGCGGGGGGCGCCAAGGCGACCGGCGAGGCTTCTGCCGAGGGCGCCAGCGGTGGACCTGCCGGTGAGGCCGGCAAGGCCTCTGCCGAGGAAGAGGTGGTGGGTGACCAGCCTCCCTCCTCCTCAACCTCGGGCCCCGGCAGATATCTGAAGGTGGGCGACAATCTCTTTGTCCACCTCCCAGGGGCGTCAAGCCAGGCGCCCGCCGAAGGGGAAGTTTTTGACAGCGAAGTGCTTGCCACCACCGGGCTCGAGGTGGTTGATGAGCCGGGCATTGGTGGCGACGGTTCCCCAGAAGAGCAGCTTTTCTGTGCCATGGGGGCCAATTTCCGGAAGCTCCAAGTGCTCTACCGTGCTCGCCTGGACAAGGTCAAGTCCAGGATGGCAACGGTGGACAACGCGGAGGTGGACTTCAAGGCACACGTTGCCGAGACGCAGACCTGGTTCCACCAGGCTCGCGAGGAGCAGAGGGCCTTTCAGGAGAAATTGGCCGAGCGCGATGTGGAGCTCACCATGAAGATGGCCGACATCGAGAAGGCCCAGGAAAAGGCGGCGAACTTGGCTGCCGCGGCCTAGGCCACCCGGAACCAGCATCAAGCCACCTTGGATTCCCAGGAAGAGGACCTCTCTGCGCGTGAAGCGAAGCTTGCCGCAACGCTTCGCGGCAAGGATGAGGAGCTCGAGGCCCTTGTCGTGCAGCGGACTCACGAGCTGGAGCAGAGGTACAAAGAGGCACTCGATGCCCAAGTTCTGGCCCATGCCGGCAAGGTTAAGGAGCTGGAAGCAGAGCGGGACGAGCTGAAGGAGCAGGCCCTCAAGCTGTCCGGCGAGAAGAGCATGCTCAACCGCGCCTTGGTGGAGGCGTAAGGAGCAGTCATCAGCAGGACTGGGGAGCTCTCCGACGCGCAGAACTCCATCAGAGACCTCAAGCTGAAGCTGGAGGATCTCGAGAAGATGTTGTCGGAGAGCAGGGCTCGGGAGGAGACCTTGGCCAGGAGCCTCAAGGAGGAGAAGCAGCTGCGGGCGAACGAGGCCGCTTCCCACCAGGAATATGTGGCGGGTGAGAACAGGTGGATCAGCCATCTGGAGGTCGTCGCCGGCAGGGTTACCTCGCAATTGGCCACCATGGGGTTGCCAAACGTGAGGTATGCCCCCGAGCGCAGCGGGACCATCAATGCCAAGCTGACCCAGTTCTTCGAGGGCGTCCTCGGAGCCTTGGCCTATCTTCACTCCAACAGGACGGCCACGCTGGCCGAGGAAGCCTGGCGACTTTGCCGGAGGGCCGTGACCAAGGTCCTCACCAAGATAGCATACTGGAATCCTGATCTTGACTTCGCGACCGCGATGAAGAGCTTGCCGGATGGTGCTGACCTCACGGTGCTCAAGGAGCGCATCAAGCCCATCACCGACTGCATCGACGAAATCAAGAGGGTGGAAGGCCAGCGCCGGGATTAGGCATCCTGTTCTTCTTCGCCGCTGCGGGTTCCCGACCAAGACAAATTTTATCTTTAGTTAGAACCGCATCTATGATGTGATGTAATATAACTTTGAAGTACTCTTAATTTTCATGCATGTTATTTCCCCGTTCAATTCCTCTTTGTATGCATGCCCTATGTCGATCGGGAAGGCTTGCCGGCGTGGAAGCCCCTAGCGGCGTTTTGGGGACGGATCCCCATGGCCTGCCAGGTACGCGTGCTGCCGGACGAGCCACCTTTCCGTTCTGAACGCGGCCGCTCGAACTGTCGAGCTTGACTCGAGTCAGAATCGGGGGTGTTGCTGATCGTGGAAGGCTACTCTGCCATTCTCGACGCAGCCGCTTGAGCTGTTGAGCGGACTCAAAACAGGGCAAGGGCGTTGCCGATCGTGGTAGAGCCCCCTGGCGTGAAGGTTTCCCATACAAAGCAAATATCCCCGGGGGGGGGGGATAACCACAAATAAGAAGGGTACCACAAATAAGGGTTCAGTGCAACTTAGCTTCAGTTTGCGATCGCTCAAGTGTCAATCTTCTGGCCTCCTTTCTTCTTCAAGGGTCACGAAGATGAAGGAGTGCCGGGCTAACTGCTAGAGCCGATTCTCACAACTGCGCCCCCTACCTGGCGCGCCAAGGATGTCGGTGGGAACGACACCTATGGGATCACAAGAATCCCTACTACGGTTGCGGGGCGCGGGGTCGTGAGAAGAGCGGATCAAACAGATAGCACACGGTTCGTTTATCCAGGTTCGGGCCGCGAGGATGCGTAAAACCCTACTCCTACTTTGGTGGATTGTATATCTGTGTTCTTGAGCTAGCTATGGGGTGTGAGAAGCTCCAAAAAGCCGAATCCTCCTCCTGGTCGCCTCGGGCCTCCTTTTATAGGAAAGGGGTTGCCACAGTGGCACACAGGAGGTGGAAAGGGTACAGTGATGTGAGGTTATCCCTCACATTACATGACAAGGCGCATTTAATGCGTCTTGCCCAGGTGTCCTTGCTTTATCGGGGATGGGGGAGAGCCCTGTCTCGTCCGTCGCCGCTCCCTCTCGTGTCGATACGTGCCCTGGCCAGCGGCGCCCGTGGTGCCATGTAGGCAGGCAGGCAGCTGAGGTGGCGCAGTGGTGGGTCTCCACGAAGATCCGCATGCCGCCACGCAGGTGCCTGCCAAGCTGGTTGGGTCGGCAGCTACATGTGAACGGCGATGGAGGTTTGACTGGCGTGGGCCTGATGGTGGCCCTATGGGTGTTCTTGGAAAGGGCCTTGCCGGGGCCCCGGCAAGGGTCTTGCCGTGGCGCCTGCTATCATCCCTAGCAAGGCTCTTGCTGGGGGCCTTGTGGTCCTCCTTGGCTGGGATCCCGCCAAGGATCATCATCTTCTAAAGGGTGTATCTGATCTTGAATGTCTTCACAAAGATTTGCATGCCACCACGGGGATGTCTCCCGAATCCTTTCCCCATGGGGGCAGTGGACTCAAGGGTGACTCACTCCGTAGGTGTGGGGCAAGCTGCCACGGCAAGGGTCTTGCCGGGGGGGTTCGCTTCGTCCCCTTTGCTCTTTGTGGTCTTGGTCTTGGCGTCGTTCTGCTTCTCCTGAGCTTCGGCCTTACCTTGGATCACCTCCCTTGCCATGGCTCAGACTGCCCGTGCACAGTTATAGGGGTACAAAAAGTGTACCCCTCTTTTTGAACACCGACACCGCATAACGATATATGTTGTTCCCTTTGTCATATGTATGTTACTTGCCCGAGATTCGATCGTCGGTATCTCAATACCTAGTTCAATCTCGTTACCGCCAAGTCTCTTTACTCGTTCTGTAATGCAACATCCCGTAACTAACTCATTAGTCACATTGCTTGCAAGGCTTATAGTGATGTGCATTACCGAGAGGGCCCAGAGATACCTCTCCGATACTCGGAGTGACAAATCCTAATCTTGATCTATGCCAACTCAAGAAACACCATCAGAGACACTTGTAGAGCATCTTTATAATCACCCAGTTATGTTGTGACGTTTGATAGCACACAAGGTGTTCCTCCGGGATTCAGGAGTTGCATAATCTCATAGTCTGAGGAACATGTATAATTCAACAATTCTGCCAGTGACTTCCGTGGGCTTGAGATCTTTGTAATTGGGCATCATTTGGATCAATGTGCACACGGTATCATATTTTCCATCCAAGGCTCTAAGGATCCTCTTGATGATGAATTTGTTGGTCATCTCTTCACTTCCTAAGACGGCAATCTCATTTGTTGATGAGAGCAAGCCTAGAGTACATTTCGGCGACTCGTTCACCGTCCTTCATCTTGAACTTGTCAAGTTGACCTTGAAGCACATCCAACTTGAATTCCTTGATGGACTCGGTACCTTCATCCATATCAACCATAGTATCCCAAATTTCCTTTGCATTCTCAAGATGACTGATTTTGTTGAATTCTTCGGGGCATAATCCATTGAAGAGAACATCACAAGCTTGAGCAATGTATTACAAGATCTTCAATTCTTCCGTGGTCACTTCATGATCCGGTTCTCTACCATCCTGAAAGAATTCACCTTGCAAGCCAACACCCACAACATCCCAAACGGCGGAGTTATGACCAAGAATATGCATTTTCATCTTATGCTTCCAACTAGCAATGTTTGTACCATCGAAATAAGAACCTCTACGATGATAGTAGTTACCCTCGCTAGACGCCATACTCTCCTAGGTTGAGAAACCAAGGCTATGATCACCAAAGCTATGGAAATCAAGGCTAATGGAGACCAAAGCTCTGATACCACTTGTAGGATCAAAAGCATGTCTAGGGGGGGTGATAGGACTACTTGAACAAATAAAAATCTATCATTTTCCCAATTTTAGTCGTGGGAAGATTTGAGCAATTATGACAAGTCAAGCAATCAACCTACACATTCAATTCTAGGAGTATAGCAGCAAAAAGTAAAACATCACATATGAAGGTAAAGGGAAGGGTTTGGAGAAGGCAAACACAATGGAGACACGGAGATTTTTGGCATGGTTCTGATAGGTGGTGCTATCGTACGTCCACGTTGATGGAGACTTCAAACCACGAAGGGTAATGGCTGCATGATTCCACAGAGGTCTCCACCCACGAACGTTCCACGAAGAAGCAACCTTGTCTATCCCACCTTGGCCATCGCCCATGAAGGACTTGCCTCACTCGGGTAGATCTTCACGAATTACGCGATTTCCTTGCCCTTACAAACTTATTGGTTCAACTTCACATCATGACGGAGGCTCCCAAGCGACAGCTAACCAATCTAGGAGACACCACTCTCAAAAAGGTAATAGACGGTGTGTTGATAATGAACTCCTTGCTCTTGTGCTTCAAATGATAGTCTCCCCAACACTCAATTCTCTCTCACAGATTTGGCTATGGTGGAAGAAGGATTTGAGTGGAAAGCAACTTGGGGAAGGCTAGAAATCAAGGTTCAAATGGTAGGAATGGAATCTCTTGATCCGAACACATGAGTAGGTGGTTCTCTCTCATAAAATAAATGGTGGAAGTGTAGGCATGTTCTGA
>NC_053028.1:489254869-489273432 GCF_003073215.2 Triticum urartu | reverse complement strand
ATTATCAACCTTGGATGTTTTATATGCATTTATATGCTATTTTATATGATTTTTGGGACTAACCTATTAACCTAGAGCCCAGTGCCAGTTTCTGTTTTTCCTTGTTTTAGAGTATCGCAGAAAAGGAAAATCAAACGGAGTCCAATTGACCTGAAACTTCACGGAACTTATTTTTGGAAGGAAAGCAACCTGGGAGACTTAGAGTCCACGTCAAGGAAGCTTCAAGGAAGCCACGAGGTAGGGGGCGCGCCGACCCCCCTGGGCGCGCCCTCCACCCTCGTGGGCCCCTCGTGGCTCCCCCGACGTACTTCTTCCGCCTATATATCTCCATATACCCTAAAACAATCGGGGAGCAGAATAGATCGGGAGTTCCGCCGCCAGAAGCCTCCGTAGCCACCGAAAACCAATCTAGACCCGTTCCGGCACCCTGCCGGAGGGGGGGAATCCCTCTCCGGTGGCCATCTTCATCATCCTGGTTCTCTCCATGACGAGGCGGGAGTAGTTTCCCTCGGGGCTGAGGGTATGTACCAGTAGCTATGTGTTTGATCTCTCTCTCTCTCTCGTGTTCTTGATTTGGCACGATCTTGATGTATCGCGAGCTTTGCTAGTGGATCTTATGTTTCTTCTCCCCCTCTACTCTCTTGTAATAGATTGAGTTTCCCCTTCGAAGTTATCTTATCGGATTGAGTCTTTAAAGATTTGAGAACACTTGATGTATGTCTTACCGTGCGTATCTGTGGTGAAAATGGGATATCACGTGATTCACTTGATGTATGTTTTGGTGATCAACTTGCGGGTTCCGCCCATGAACCTATGCATAGGGGTTGCACACGTTTTCGTCGTAATTCTCCGATAGAAACTTTGGGGCACTCTTTGAGGTTCTATGTGTTGGTTGAATAGATGAATCTGAGATTGTGTGATGCATATCGTATAATCATACCCACGGATACTTTAGGTGACATTGGAGTATCTAGGTGACATTATGGTTTTGGTTGATTTGTGTCTTAAGGTGTTATTCTAGTATGAACTCTAGGGCTGTTTGTGACACTTATAGGAATAGCCCAACGGATTGATTGGAAAGAATAACTTTGAGGTGGATCATACCCTACCATAATCTCTTCGTTTGTTCTCCGCTATTAGTGACTTTGGAGTGACTCTTTGTTGCATGTTGAGGGCTAGTTATGTGATCCAAATATGTTATTATTGTTGAGAGGACTTGCACTAGTGAAAGTATGAACCCTAGGCCTTGTTTCTTAGCATTGCAATACCGTTTGTGCTCACTTTTATCATTAGTTACCTTGCTGTTTTTATAATTTCAGATTACAAAAACCTTTATCTACTATCCATATTGCACTTGTATCACCATATCTTCGCCGAACTAGTGCACCTATACAATTTACCATTGTATTGGGTTTGTTGGGGACACAAGAGACTCTTTGTTATTTGGTTGCAGGGTTGCTTGAGAGAGACCATCTTCATCCTACGCCTCCCACGGATTGATAAACCTTAGGTCATCCACTTGAGGGAAATTTGCTACTGTCCTACAAACCTCTACACTTGGAGGCCCAACAACGTCTACAAGAAGAAGGTTGTGTAGTAGACATCAAGCTCTTTTCTGGCGCCGTTGCTGGGGAGGTTAGCGCTTGAAGGTATATCTTTAGATCTTGCAATCGAAACTTTTTGTTTCTTGTTTTAGCACTAGTTTAGTTTATAAAAGAAAACTACAAAAAAATAAGGAATTGAGTTTGCCTCATACGCTTCATCTTTTTAATATCTTTCGTGAGTATGATGGAAAGGAAAATTGTGCCCAAGTGTTAGAAGAAGAATGCATTAAAATGTTTGGCACTAAATCTTTGAATGATGAGCATGATTGCAATGTTGTTAGTATGAACTCCTTGAATATCCATAGTACTAATGACGATTGCACTAGTTATGATGAAAATGTCTCATATAAACATGTCAATTTTTATGGAGTGCACTGGGTTTGCAAGTACACACCAAATAGGGAAGATAGATATTGCAATAGGCATAAGTACTTGGAAACTAAATGGTTACAAGAAAGGCTAGATGCTTGTGCTGAAAATTTAAATTTTCTTAGCCGTACTTGTGAACTTTGCAATGAACATGATCATTTCAATACCCAATGCAAATTGTTTCATGATCGTATCGTGTCCCAAAATTGTGATGACTTGATTTCCCTTGCACATCATAATGAAATTAGTTTGATCTTGGGTTATGAAGAAATGAAACGTATAACTAAGGATATTCCAAAATTTGCCCTTGATAGAGTTCTTCATTTTGATCTAGAGGAAATTTATATGTATTGTGCGGTGAATTGCATTGAAAATCCTTATATTGCCAATTACATAAAGAAAAGAAAACAAATAGAAGATGAAGAGAATACTGATGAAAGGGAAGAGACTTCCAAATATCCTCCTATTATTTCTTATGATGAATTAGGTAACGAGGAGGAGCCTTCTGTTCAACCAATCTCATCAATAAGGAGCTCCAAAAAGAGGATTGAACCCACACATGATGTGGTGAAGAAGAAGAAAAGAAAAAGGAAGAGAAGTAAAAAGATATCTCTCCCAAATAATGCTGCTCCTATTACTATTGTGCCTCATGAAAATATAATTGTGGAAGATAATGATACTTCTTATGATCTTGAAAATCTTTTTGGCACTTGCTTGGAAGAATTTGATAATTGCTATACTATTGGTGCTATCCATACTATTAATGATGAGAGTGATTATGCCTATAATATGAAAAGGCCCAAGCTTGGGGATGCTATGTTTGATGAAGATGATGTTTTTGAGAATGTATTTTCTGCAATTAATGTTCGTCCCAAGCTTGGGGATGCTACATTTAATGAAGATGATATTTTTAGTCTCCCAAGCTTTGATATGCAAATTTATAATGATGATAGCATGCCTCCTACTTATGATGATTATTGTGATGATACTTATGCTATAAAAAGTAGTGATTATATTTATAAAACTTGTCATGATTATGGTTACCCCTTTTCTGAACATTACTATTTTAATGTGGAAACAATTTATAGTATTCGAGTCTCTTATGATACTCCCACTATTCAGAATGAGAAGAATTTTGCTTATGTGGAGAGTAATAAAAATTCTATGCCTATGCATCATGAAAATAATGCTTTAGGTGCTGGTTATATTGTTGAATTCATTCATGATGCTACTGAATGTTATTATGAGGGAGGAATATATACTTGTAGGAATTGCAATAATATCAAGTTTCCTCTCTATGTGCTTAAAGTTTTGAAGTTATGCTTGTTTTACCTTCCTATGAAAGTTGATTATTGCTCCCATAAATTGTTTGCTCACAAAATCCCTATGCATAGGAAGTGGGTTAGACTTAAATGTGTTAGTCATATTATCCATGATGCTCTCTTTATGTTTAAATTCTTATCTTTTATGTGAGCATCATTAAAATCATCATGCCTAGCTAGGGGCGTCAAACGATAGCGCTTGTTGGGAGGCAACCCAACTTTATTTTTGTTCCTTGCTTTTTGTTCCTGTTTATTAATAAATAATTCATCTATCCTCTGTTATGGTTGTGGTTTTATTGTTTTAATTAGTGTTTGTGCCAAGTAGAACCTTTGGGAAGACTTGGGGAAAGTCTTTGCGATCATGCTTTAAAAAACAGAAACTTTAGCGCTCACGAGAATTGCTGTCATTTTTTACTGGGGAGTGCTATTTAGTTAATTATTTTTGCATATGATTAATAGATAAATTCCTCACGTTCAGCAATTATTTGAGAATTTTATGAGTTCCAGAAGTATATGTTTGATCCAGATTACTACAGACTGTTCTGTTTTTGACAGATTCTATTTTCGATGTGTTCTTTGCTTATTTTGATGAATCTATGAGTAGTATCGGAGTGTATGAACCATAGAGAAGTTGGAATACAGTAGATATTACACCAATATGAATTTAGAATGAGTTCACAACAGTACCTAAGTGGTGATTTATTTTCTTATACTAACGGAGCTTACGAGTTTTCTGTTAAGTTTTGTGTTGTGAAGTTTTCAACTTTTGGGTAAAGATTCGATGGACTATGGAATAAGGAGTGGCAAGAGCCTAATCTTGGGGATGCCCAAGGAACCCCAAGGTAATATTCAAGGACAACCAAAATCGTAAGCTTGGAGATGCCCCGGAAGGCATCCCCGCTTTCGTCTTCGTTCATCGGTAACTTTACTTGGAGCTATATTTTTATTTACCACATGATATGTGTTTTGCTTGGAGTGTCATTTTATTTTATTTTGTTTTGCTTGATGTTTGAATAAAATACCAAGATATGAAATTATTAAATGTTAGAGAGTCTTCACATAGTTGCATAATTATTCGACTACTCATTGATCTTCACTTATATCTTTTGGAGTAGTTTGTCATTTGCTCTAGTGCTTCACTTATATCTTTTAGAGCACAGTGGTGGTTTTATTTTATAGAAATAGATGAACTCTCATGTTTCACTTATATTATTTGAGAGTCCTTTAGAACGGCATGGTAGTTTGCTTTGGTTATGAAACTAGTCCTAATATGATGGGCATCCAAGAGGGATATAATAAAAACATTCATATAGAGTGAATTGAATACTAAGAGAAGTTTGATACTTGATGATTGTTTTGAGATATGGAGATAGTGATATCAAAGTTGTGCTAGTTGAGTAGTTGTGAATTTGAGGAATACTTGTGTTGAAGTTTGCAAGTCCAGTAGCATGCACGTATGGTAAACGTTGTGTAATAAATTTGAAACATGAGTTGTTATTTGATTGTCTTCCTTATGAGTGACGGTCGGTGACGAGCGATGGTCCTTTCCTACCAATCTATCCCCCTAGGAGCATGCGCGTAATACTTGGTTTTGGATGACTTGTAGATTTTTGCAATAAGTATGTGAGTTCTTTATGACTAATGTTGAGTCCATGGATTATACGCACTCTTACCCTTCCATCATTGCTAGCCTCTTTGGTACCGTGCATTGCCCCTTCTCACATTGAGAGTTGGTGCAAACTTTGCCGGTGCATCCAAACCCCGTGATACGATACGCTCTGTCACACATAAACCTCCTTATATCTTCCTCAAAATAGCCACCATACCTACCTATTATGGCATTTCCATAGCCATTCCAAGATATATTGCCATGCAACTTTCCACCGTTCCGTTTATTATGACACGCATCATCATTGTCATATTGCTTTGCATGATCATGTAGTTGACATCGTATTTGTGGCAAAGCCACCGTTCATAAAGTTTCATACATGTCACTCTTGATTCATCGCAATCCCGGTACACCGCCGGAGGCATTCATATAGAATCATATCTTGTTCTAGTTTCGAGTTGTAATCTTTGAGTTGTAAATAAATAGAAGTGTGATGATCATCATTCATAGAGCATTTTCCCAAAAAAAGAGAAAGGCCAAAAAAGGGGAAGGCCAAATAAAATAATAATAAATAAATAAAAGGGACAATGCTACTATCCTTTTTCCACACTTGTGCTTCAAAGTAGCACCATGGTCTTTATGATAGAGAGTCTCTTGTTTTGTCACTTTCATATACTAGTGGAAAATTTTCATTATAGAACTTGGCTTGTATATTCCAACAATGGGCCTCCTCAAGTGCCCTCGGTCTTCGTGAGAAAGCAAGTTGGATGCACACCCACTTAGTTTCTTTTGTTGAGCTTTCATACATTTATAGCTCTCGTACATCCGTTGAATGGCAATCCCTACTCCTTGCATTGACATAAATTGATGGGCATCTCCCTAGCCCATTGATTAGCTGCATCGATGTGAGACTTTCTCCTTTTTGTCTTCTCCATATAACCCCCTCATTATATTCTATTCCACCCGTAGTGCTATGTCCATGGCTCGCGCTCATATATTGCGTGAAAGTTTATAGGTTTGAGATTACTAAAGTATGAAACAATTGCTTGGCTTGTCATTGGGGTTTTTCATGATGAGAGCATTCTTGTGTGACGAAAATGGAGCATGACCAAACTATTTGATTTTGTAGGGATGAACTTTCTTTGGCCATGTTATTTTGAGAAGACATGATTACTTTGAAGTATTATTATTTTTATGTCAAGATTAAACATTTGTCTTGAATCTTATGGATCTGAATATTTGATGACCCACAAGTATAGGGGATCTATCATAGTCCTTTTGATAAGTAAGAGTGTCGAACCCAACGAGGAGCAGAAGGAAATGATAAGCGGTTTTCAGCAAGGTATTCTTTGCAAGTACTGAAATAAGTGGTAACAGATAGTTTTGTGATGAGATAATTTGTAACGAGCAACAAGTAACAAAAGTAAATAAAGTGCAGCTAGGTGGCCCAATCCTTTTTGTAGCAAAGGACAAGCCTGGACAAGCTCTTATATAAGGAAAACCGCTCCCGATGACACATGGGAATATCATCAAGCTAGTTTTCATCACGTTCATATGATTCGCGTTCGGTACTTTGATAATTTGACATGTGGGTGGACCGGTGCTTGGGTGCTGTTCTTACTTGAACAAGCATCCCACTTATGATTATCCTCTATTGCAAGCATCCGCAACTACAACAAAAGTATTAAGGTAAACCTAACCATAGCATGAAACATATGGATCCAAATCAGCCCCTTACGAAGCAACACATAAACTAGGGTTTAAGCTTCTGTCATGCTAGCAACCCATCATCTACTTATTACTTCCCAATGCCTTCCTCTAGGCCCAAATAATGGTGAACTGTTATGTAGTCGACGTTCACATAACACCACTAGAGGCTAGACAACATACATCTTATCAAAATATCGAACGAATACCAAATTCACATGACTACTAATAGCAAGACTTCTCCCTTGTCCTCAGGAACAAACATAACTACTCACAAAGCATATTCATGTTCATAATCAGAGGGGTAATAATATGCATAAAGGATCTGAACATATGATCTTCCACCAATTAAACCAACTAGCATCAACTACAAGGAGTAATTAACACTACTAGCAACCTACTAGCACCAATCCCAGACTTGGAGACAAGAATTAGATACAAGAGATGAAGTAGGGTTTTGAGATGAGATGGTGCTAATGAATATGTTGATGGAGATTGCCCTCTCACAATGAGAGGAGCGTTGGTGATGACGATGGCGATGATTTCCCCCTCCGGGAGGGAAGTTTCCCCGGCAGAACAGCTCTGCCGGAGCCCTAGATTGGTTCCGCCAAGGTTCCGCCTCGTGGCGGCGGAGTTTCGTCCCGAAAGGTTGCTTGCTATTTTTTTCTCGATGAAAGACTTCATATAGGAGAAGATGGTCATCGGAGAGCCACCAGGGGGCCCACGAGGTAGGGGGGAGAGCCCTAGGGGGGCGCGCCCCCCACCCTCGTGGAAAGGGTGTGGGCCCCCTGGTCTTCATCTTTGGCGAAGATTTTTCATTATTTATTATAAGGTATTCCGTGGAGTTTCAGGACTTCTGGAGTTGTACAGAATAGGTCTCTAATATTTGCTCCTTTTCCAGCCTAGAATTCCAGCTGCCGGCATTCTCCCTCCTTATGTAAACCTTGTAAAATAAGAGAGAATAGCCATAAGTATTGTGACATAATGTGAAATAACATCCCATAATGCAACAAATATCGATATAAAAGCATGATGCAAAATGGACGTATCAACTCCCCCAAGCTTAGACCTCGCTTGTCCTCAAGCGAAAGCCAATAACAATAAATATGTCCCCATGTTTAGAGGTAGAGGCGTCGATAAAAATAAAATACAGACATGAGGGCATCATGATTATTCTCATAACAGCAACATACATAGATATTTTCATATGATTACTTATGTTCGAGTGATGATCTATTCATAATGCAAAAGTATGAATCAGAAACCTTATTGGGAACCAACAAACTATAACCTCAGTCATTGAAGCAATTGCAATTTATCATAACATCAGAAAGAGTCTATGTCAGAGCTAAAAAGCAAGTCCACATACTCAACTATCATCTAGTCCTTCATAATTGCTAACACTCGCGCAATACTTGTGGTTACGGAGTTTTAATCGGACACGGAGAAAGATAGGGGCTTATAGTTTTGCCCCACAACCTTTTACCTCGAGGGTAATGTCAATAATAATAACTCATGCCCCCTACATCCAATTAGATATATCTATGAGGATCTTTCCAACACACCGGGCTTGCCAAAGGATAAAATGAAAAAGGGAGAGGTGAAGATCACCATGACACTTGCATAAGGTAGAAGATAATAATAAAAGATAGGCCCTTCGCAGAGGGAAGCAAAGGTTGCCATGCGCTTTTATGGTTGGATGCACAAAATTTTAATGCGAAAGAACATCACTTTATATTGCCCCTTGTGATATGAACCTTTATTATGCAGTCTGTCGCTTTTATTACTTCCACATCACAAGATCATATAAAGCTTATTTCTCCCATACTAATCATACATATTTAGAGCAATTTTTGTTGCTTTGCACCGATGACAACTTACTTGAAGGATCTTACTCAATTCATAGGTACATATGGTGGACTCTCATGGCAAAACTGGTTTAAGGGTATTTGGAAGCACAAGTAGTATCTCTACTTGGTGCTGAGAATTTGGCTAGCATGAGGGGGAAAGGCAAGATCAACATGTTGGATGATCCATGACAACATACTTTATCTCAGATATAAGAAAACATAACCCATTACATTGTCTTCCTTGTCCAACATCAACTCTTTAGCATGTCATATTTTGATGAATGCTCCCAGTCATAAAAGATGTCAATAATAGTATATTTATATGTGAAACCTCTCTTTCCTTATTACTTCCTATTAATTGCAACGATGACCAAAGCTATGTCTGCCAACTCCCAACAACTTTTAATCATCACACTCTTTCTATGTGAAGTCATTACTATCAATAAGATCAATATGAACTTTTGTTTCTTTTTATTCTTTTTCTCTTTTGTTTTATTCACCCAAGATCATAGCAAGAAAATCAAGCCCGTGACTCAACACTAATCTTTATTATATAGCTCACGAACTCGATTACATAGAGAAATCATAAAGCAAAACTCAAAACTAGATCATGCCATAAACTTTATTCTACTAGATCAAAATACTACTAATAGGATCGACCTAAGGAAAACGGTAAAGATAGAAGTTGTGATTGTGATACGATACCGGGGCACCTCCCCCAAGCTTGGCGGTTGCCAAGGGGAGTGCCCATACCCATGTGATTATATCTCCTTGGCTGGTGAAGAAGGTGGAGGTGTTGTTTATGATGCGGGCTTGTCATCCATCTTCCAAGGCATAGGTTCACCACCATAGAAGGATGATCGAGTCTCCGGAATCCTCGAATCTGCAGCCAAACTCATTCTTTTGAATCTATATTCATACTCACAATTTTGGTTTTGCAGGTCATAGATTTGGGCTTGGAGGTGCTCGATCCTCTCATGTAGCTTGAAGATGGCCTCCTCGGTGTTCTTGGCATCCGCCTTGTAGTTGTTAGTGAACTCCGCGAGCATCATGTGGCTAGCGTTGATTCCACGCTCCACCATCCCCTGGCACTTGAAAACTTGTTGCTCCATTGCTTCGAGCCTCGTCTCCACGCTTCCGGTTCCCTTTGGTCCCTCAGCATCGCGGATGTGCAGCAACCCATCACGCATCTCAATGGTTTGAGGGTGTCGCAGCACCTCCGCGAGGTAAGGGTTGATGACCTTCTCGAAGAACTTGTCCTTAGAAGCACTTGGGGATGTCATAATAATCTAGATCTGTCAGAAAAACAGCTCGAAACAAAAACAGAGAATATTTGTGTGATACAGGAGTCAAAACCTTCGGGAGAATATATAGTGAATTTTTACCGACCAAAATACGTATCGTGCAAGAAAACGGAGTCCGGAAGGCACACGAGGCGCTCACGAGGTAGGGGGCGCGCCCAGGGGGTAGGGCGAGCCCTCCACCCTCGTGGGGCCCTTGTGTCCTTCCCGGACTGCTACTTAATTTTCTATTTTTCTAAATATTCCAAAACAGAGAAATATTGCCTTAAAAATTGTTTTGGAGTCGGTTTACTTATCGTACCACATACCTATTCCTTTTCGGAGTCTGAAACGTTCTGGAAAGTGTCCCTTATGTATTCCTCCGGGGTGACGGTTTCAATAATATTGGTTTCAACATTTATGGGATTACCTGAGATATAATGTTTAATTCTCTGACCGTTTACCACCTTCGAAGTTGTTGATTTTTAGGGCACCGGAATGATAGACCTCCTCGATAACATAGGGGCCTTCCCATTTAGAGAGAAGTTTCCCTGCAAAAAATCTTAAACGAGAGTTGTATATCAATACATAATCACCTACATTAAACTCACGCTTTTGTATCCTTTTGTCATGCCATCTTTTAACCTTTTCTTTAAACAACTTGGCATTTTCATAAGCTTGGGTTCTCCATTCATCAAGTGAGCTAATATCAAATAACCTCTTTTCACCGGCAAGTTTGAAATCATAGTTGAGCTCTTTAATAGCGCAATATGCCTTATGTTCTAGTTCGAGAGGTAAGTGACATGCTTTTCCATATACCATTTTATATGGAGACATACCCATTGGATTTTTATATGCAGTTCTATAGGCCCATAATGCATCATCAAGTTTCTTGGACCAATTCTTTCTAGACCTATTGACAGTCTTTTGCAAAATTAATTTGAGTTCTCTATTACTCAATTCTACTTGACCACTAGACTGTGGGTGATACGGAGATGCAATCTATGATTGACGTCATATTTAGCAAGCATTTTACGGAAAGCACCATGAATAAAATGTGAACCACCATCAGTCATTAAATATCTAGGGACTCCAAACCTAAGAAAAATAACTTCTTTAAGCATTTTAATAGAAGTGTTATGATCAGCACTACTAGTTGGAATAGCTTCTACCCACTTAGTAACGTAATCAACAACAACTAAAATATGTGTATATCCATTAGAGGCAGGAAATGGTCCCATATAATCAAAGCCCCAAACATCAAACGGTTCAATAACAAGTGAATAATTCATAGGCATTTCTCGATGTCTACTAATATTACCAATTCTTTGACATTAATCACAATATAGGACAAACTTACGGGCATCCTTGAAGAGAGTAGGCCAATAAAAACCGGATTGCAATACCTTATGTGCAGTTCTATCTCCCGCATGGTGTCCCCCATAAGTTTCGGAGTGGCACTTGCGTAGGATCGGTTCCTATTCATGCTCAGGTACACAACGTCTAATAACACCATCTACTCCTTCTTTATAAAGATGTGGGTCATCCCAAAAGTAATGTCTCAAATCATAGAAGAACTTTTTCTTTTGTTGGTATGTGAAGCTAGGTGGTATAAATTTAGCAACTATGTAATTAGCATAATCAGCATACCAAGGGGTACTACGAGAAGTACTTATGACATTTAATTGTTCATCAGGAAATCTATCATCAATAGGTAGTTGGTCATCAAGAACATTCTCTAACCTAGATAAGTTGTCTGCAACGGGGTTCTCAGCTCCTTTTCTATCAACAATATGCAAATCAAATTCTTGTAGCAAGAGAACCCATCTAATAAGTCTAGGTTTAGCATCTTTCTTCTCCATAAGATATTTAATAGCAGCATGATTAGTGTGGATAGTTACTTTAGAATCAACAATATAAGGTCTGAACTTATCACAAGCAAATACAACTGCTAAAAGTTCTTCTTCAGTAGTAGCATAATTTCTTTGAGCATTGTCAGAGTCTTACTAGCATAATGGATAACATTTAATTTCTTATCAACTCTTTGCCCTAGAACAACACCTACAGCATAATCTCTAGCATCACACATAATTTCAAAGGGTAAATTCCAATCAGGTGGCTGAACAACAGGTGCAGAGACTAATGCTTCCTTAAGTATTTCAAATGCTTCTACACAATCATCATCAAAGACAAATGGTATATCTTTTTGTAATAAATTAGTCAGAGGCCGAGAAATTTTTGAGAAGTCCTTAATGAACCTCCTATAAAATCCGGCGTGACCAAGGAAACTTCTTATACCTTTGATCTCCTTGGGACATGGCATCTTTTCAATAGCATCAACCTTGGCTTTATCAACTTCAATACCTCTTTCACAAACTTTATGCCCCAAGACAATACCTTCCTTAACCATAAAGTGGCACTTTTCCCAATTCAAGACAAGATTAGTTTCTTCACATCTCTGCAAAACTCGATCAAGATTGCACAAGCAATCATCAAAAGAAGATCCATAGACGGAAAAGTCGTCCATGAAAACCTCACAAATCTTTTCACAAAAGTCAGAGAATATTGCCATCATGCATCTCTGAAAGGTAGCAGGTGCATTACATAAACCAAAAGGCATACGTCTATAAGCAAAAGTACCAAAAGGGCATGTAAAAGTAGTCTTTGATTGATCTTTAGCCGACACAGGTATTTGAGAGAAACCAGAATAACCATCTAGTAAGCAGTAGTGTGTATGTTTGCATAATATTTCTAGCATTTGATCAATAAAAGGTAAGGGGTAATGATCTTTCTTAGTAGCCTTATTTAATTTGCGGAAATCAATTACCATCCTATAACCTGTAATAATTCTTTATGGAATCAATTCATCTTTATCATTAGGAACAACAGTAATACCTCCCTTCTTAGGGACACAATGAACAGGACTTACCCACTGACTATCAGCAACAGGATAAATTATACCTGCCTCCAGAAGCTTTAGTATTTCTTTTCTTACCACTTCTTTCATTTTAGGATTCATACGTCGTTGAGGATCACAAAATGGTTTGGCATCTGCTTCCAAATTTATTTTATGTTGACATAGAGTGGGACTAATGCCCTTAAGATCATGAAGAGTATATCCAATAGCAGCACGGTTCTTCTTCAGAGTTTTCAATAATCTTTCTTCTTCATGCTCTGAAAGGTTAGCACTAATAATAATAGGATATATCTTCTTTTCATCAAGATAAGCATATTTAAGATTATCAGGCAACGGTTTAAGCTCAAACACGGGATCACCCTTAGGTGGAGGGGGTCCCCTAGGATTTCAACAGGCAAATTGTGTTTCAGAATAGGTTCATGTTTAAAGAATACTTCATCTATTTCCCTTCTTTCAGTCATAAACATATCATTCTCATGGTCTAGCAAATATTGTTCTAAAGGATCACTAGGAGGTACGGCAATAGAAGCAAGACCAATAATTTCATCCTTACTAGGCAATTCTTCTTCATGGGGTTGTTTACTAAATTTGGAGAAATTAAATTCATGAGTCATATCATCCAAGCCAATAGTAACAACATCCCTTGTGCAATATATGGTAGCATTAACAGTATTTAAGAAGGGTCTACCAAATATAACGGGACAAAATCTATCTGGTGGGGAACCAAGAACAAGAAAATCAGCAGGATATTTAGTTTTCCCACACAAGACTTCAACATCTCTAACAATTCCCATTGGTGAAATAGCATCTCTATTAGCAAGTTTAAGAGTAACATCAATTTCTTCTAACTCAATAGGTGCAATGTCATGCATAATTTCTTTCTATAAGTCAATAGGTATTGCACTAGCACTAGCACCCATATCACATAAGCCATGATAACAATGATCTCCTATTTTAACAGAAATAACAGGCACGCCTACCACAGGTCTATGTTTATCCTTAGCACAAGGTTTAGCAATTCTAGCAGTTTCACCGCAGAACTGAATAACATGCCCATCGATATTATCAGACAAGAGCTCTTTAACAATAGCAATATTAGGTTCCACTTTAACTTGCTCAGGAGGTGTATACGTTTTAATATTGCTTTTACGAACCACAGTTGAAGCTTTAGCATGATCCTTTATCCTAACAGGGAAAGGTGGCTTCTCAACATAACAAGTAGGAACAATAGGATCATTATAAGTGACAGTCTTTTCTTCAACTTTAATAGGTGCAGCTACTTTTACTTCTATGGGAGGATGATATTTAAACCACTTCTCCTTAGGGAGATCAACATAAGTAGCAAAAGATTCATAGAAAGAAGCTACTATCTCAGAATCAAGTCCATATTTAGTGCTAAACTTACGGAAAATATCGGTATCCATAAAAGATTTAACACAATCAAACTTAGGTGTCATACCTGACTCCTTACCATTGTCGAGGTCCCAATCTTCAGAGTTGTGTTTAATTCTATCCAATAAATCCCATCTAAATCCAATAGTCTTCATCATAAAAGAGCCAGCACAAGAAGTATCGAGCATGGTGCGATTGTTTTCAGAAAGCCGAGCATAAATTTTTTGAAGAATTGTTTCTCTTGGGAGCTCATGATTGGGGCATGAATATAATATTGATTTAAGCCTCCCCCAAGATTGAGCGATGCTTTCTCCTTCGCGAGGCCAAAAATTATATATATAATTGCGGTCACGATGAACAAGATGCATAGGGTAATACTTTTGATGAAATCCCAATTTCAATCTTCTATAGTTCCATGATCTCGTATCATCACATATCCTATACCATGTCAATGTGTCTCCCTTAAAAGATAAAGGGAAGACCTTCTTCTTAGCAACATCATCGGGTATACCTACAAGCTTAAATAATCCACAAACTTCATCCACATATATTAGGTGTTCATCAGGATGCTTTGTTCCATCTCCTGTAAAAGGATTAGCTAGCAGTTTTTCTATCATACTCGAAGGATACTCATAAGGAATTTCATTTTCAATAGGTTCAGTAGGTTGAGAAGCAACTCTTTGCTCTACTGGTCGGGGTGAAGATACCCCAAACAAGCCCCTCAGAGGATTACTTTCCATAGTAACAGGTGACAGTAAATTTCAGCACACTATTTAAATTTTTCCTTACCAAATTCCACCTACCAAAGGCGCCAGAAAAGAGTCTTGATGACCCACAAGTATAGGGGATCTATCGTAGTACTTTCGATAAGTAAGAGTGTCGAACCCAACAAGGAGCAGAAGGA
The DNA here is from genome assembly GCF_003073215.2 of Triticum urartu. NCBI lineage: Eukaryota > Viridiplantae > Streptophyta > Magnoliopsida > Poales > Poaceae > Triticum > Triticum urartu. Next base: position 489,258,478 of record NC_053028.1, on the reverse strand, counting down.
AATGATAAGCGGTTTTCAGCAAGGTATTCTCTGCAAGTACTGAAATAAGTGGTAACAGATAGTTTTGTGATGAGATAATTTGTAACGAGCAACAAGTAACAAAAGTAAATAAAGTGCAGCAAGGTGGCCCAATCCTTTTTGTAGCAAAGGACAAGCCTGGACAAACTCTTATATAAGGAAAAGCACTCCTGAGGACACATGGGAATATCGTCAAGCTAGTTTTCATCACGTTCATATGATTCGCGTTCGGTACTTTGATAATTTGACATGTGGGTGGACCGGTGCTTGGGTGCTGTTCTTACTTGAACAAGCATCCACCTCTATTGCAAGCATCCGCAACAACAACAAAAGTATTAAGGTAAACCTAACCATAGCATGAAACATATGGATCCAAATCAGCCCCTTACGAAGCAACGCATAAACTAGGGTTTAAGCTTCTGTCACTCTAGCAACCCATCATCTACTTATTACTTCCCAATGCCTTCCTCTAGGCCCAAATAATGGTGAAGTGTTATGTAGTCGACGTTCACATAACACCACTAGAGGCTAGACAACATACATCTTATCAAAATATTGAATGAATACCAAATTCACATGACTACTAATAGCAAGACTTCTCCCTTGTCCTCGGGAACAAACGTAACTACTCACAAAGCATATTCATGTTCATAATCAGAGGGGTAATAATATGCCTAAAGGATCTGAACATATGATCTTCCACCAATTAAACCAACTAGCATCAACTACAAGGAGCAATTAACACTACTAGCAACCTACTAGCACCAATCCCGGACTTGGAGACAAGAATTAGATACAAGAGATGAACTAGGGTTTTGAGATGAGATGGTGCTGATGAAGATGTTGATGGAGATTTCCCTCTCACGATGAGAGGAGCGTTGGTGATCACGATGGCGATGATTCCCCCTCCGGGAGGGAAGTTTCCCCGGCAGAACAGCTTTGCCGGAGCCCTAGATTGGTTCCGCCAAGGTTCTGCCTCATGGCGGCGGAGTTTCGTCCCGAAAGGTTGCTTGCTATTTTTTTCTCGACGAAAGACTTCATATAGGAGAAGATGGTCATCGGAGAGCCACTAGGGGGCCCACGAGGTAGGGGGGAGCTCCCTAGGGGGGGCGCGCCCCCACCCTCGTGGAAAGGGTGTGGGCCCCCTGGTCTTCATCTTTGGTGAAGATTTTTCATTATTTATTATAAGGTATTCCGTGGAGTTTCAGGACTTTTGGAGTTGTATAGAATAGGTCTCTAATATTTGCTCCTTTTCCAGCCTAGAATTCCAGCTGCCGGCATTCTCCTTCCTTATGTAAACCTTGTAAAATAAGAGAGAATAGCCATAAGTATTGTGACATAATGTGAAATAACAGCCCATAATGCAATAAATATCGATATAAACGCATGATGCAAAATGGACGTATCAATATTCTAGCCACAATAAAGAGAAATACATGGATAAATATGTTAGGTAGCATTCCACATCAAAAATTTTGTTTTTATCATTTACCTACTGGAGGACGAGCAGGAATTAAGCTTGGGGATGTTGATACATCTCCAACGTATCTATAATTTTTGATGGTTCCATGCTATTATATTATCAACCTTGGATGTTTTATATGCATTTATATGCTATTTTATCTGATTTTTGGGACTAACCTATTAACCTAGAGCCCAGTGCCAGTTTCTGTTTTTCCTTGTTTTAGAGTATCGCAGAAAAGGAAAATCAAACAGAGTCCAATTAACCTGAAACTTCACGGAACTTATTTTTGGAAGGAAAGCAACCCAGGAGACTTGGAATCCACGTCAAGGAAGCTTCGAGGAAGCCACAAGGTAGGGGGCGCCCCCCCTGGGCGCGCCCTCCACCCTCTTGGGCCCCTCGTGGCTCCCTTGACGTACTTCTTCTGCCTATATATCTCCATATATCCTAAAACGATCGGGGAGCACAATAGATCGGGAGTTCCACCGCCAGAAGCCTCTGTAGCCACCGAAAACCAATCTAGACCCATTCCGGCACCTTGCCGGAGGGGGGAATCCCTCTCCGGTGGCCATATTCATCATCCCGGTGCTCTCCATGACGAGGAGGGAGTAGTTCTCCCTCGGGGCTGAGGGTATGTACCAGTAGCTATGTGTTTGATCTCTCTCTCTCGTGTTCTTGATTTGGCATGATCTTGTGTTCAAGGCTACCGAGGATGTCATTCCTACCGAAGAATCTGCTGAAGAAGTCATTCCAGAACATCAAGAACGTCATGTTGATGCACCTGAGGAAAATGGTGCTGAAGAAAATACTAATCAAACTCCTCAACGACAACCCGCTCATCCTCGTGTTGCAAACGAAGTGCAACTTGAGAAAATCATCAGCGACATCAACATTCTAGGTCCTCTCACACGCTCAAGAGCTTCACATTTATCTAACTTTTGTGGGCACTTTGCTTTCGTCTCTATCACAGAGCCCACTAAGGTAGATGAAGCATTTCTGGAGCCTGAGTGGATTCAATCTATGCAAGAGGAATTACATCAATTCGAGCTCAACAACGTCTAGGAACTGGTCAAACGTCCAGATCCTCGCAAGCACAATATCATCGGCAGATAGTGGATCTACCGCAACAAGCAAGATAAAAATGGCCTTGTGGTGAGGAATAAGGCACGGCTTATAGCTCAAGGCAACACATAGGTTGAAGGAATTGATTTCGATGTAACTTTTGCACCTTTTGCTAGACTTGAAGCTATTCGCATATTACTTGATTATGCTAACCATCATCATGTCATCTTATATCAAATGGATGTGAAAAGTGGATTCCTCAATGCTAAGCTTGAGGAAGAAGTATATGTTGCTTAGCCCCCAGGTTTGGAAGATCCAAAGCATCCTGACAAAGTCTTCAGACTCAATAAGGCCCTCTATGGCCTCAACCTGGCCCCACGGGCGTGGTATGATACTTTGAAGGAATTCCTCATGAAGAGGCTTCAAACCCGGTTCACTTGACCCAACTCTTTTCACTAAATCTTATGATGGTGAATTGTTTGTGTGCCAGATTTATGTTGATGGTATTATTTTTGGCTGTACTGACCAACATTATAGTGATGAATTTTCCTATATGATGAGTGAAGAATATCAAATGTCTATGATGGGAGAATTGAAATTCTTCTTAGGTCTTCAGATTCATCAACAGTGCAATGGCATATTCATATCTCAGGAGAAATATCTCAAGGATGTACTGAGGAAATTCAGCATGCAAGATTGCAAAGGAGTCAAAATCCCTATGCCCACAAATGCCCATCTATGCACTGATGAAAATGGTATTGACTTCGATCAAAATGTATACCGCTCCATGATTGGTTCTTTATTGTACTTATGTGCATCTAGGCCAGATATTATGCTTAGTGTTTGCATGTGTGCCTGATTTCAAGCTACACCGAAGGAATCACACCATATGGTTGTGAAGCATATTCTTCGATATCTAGCTCACACACCAACACTTGGATTATGGTACCCGAAGGGCTCAGCTTTTGATCTCATTGGATATTCAGACTCTGACTATGCTGGTGACCATATGGACCGCAAGTCAACATCTGGTACATGCCATTTCCTCGGACTATCTTTGGTCGGTT
>NC_053028.1:489231985-489253869 GCF_003073215.2 Triticum urartu | reverse complement strand
GTAAAGAACTGGCAGACGGCAAAATCCCTGATTCTAGTAGTGGCTGGGCCAGGATTAATGTTCGCCCCTATTTCCTTTTTGTTCTATATAGCTGAAGCCCTTGCAAGCTAAAGATTTTGCTCGAACAAGTCATCATCATGACACCATCTGAGACTTGATGGGTCGGCATCAGCAGGTTGTGGTCCTCTGACCATGCATGGATAGAATCCCTGCGCAATAGCTTCAACCTTTGTCTTGGGGTGCAATTTTCTATAGACAATATCAGCACATGGTGGCCTCATAGCATTCTTCTTTGCATATTCAGGTGTAACAAAGTTGTACAGAAACCATTTCCTAGCCCAGTACCTTCGAATCCATTGGACTCGAGTCTTGCGTTCTCCGTAGGTTTCCTCAGGATCAGACTTGTACAACTCATATAGATCTGGTGGAAAATCCATAGTAGTGTTGCCTCGGTGCTGCCTGCCACCTTTCTTTGCAGATTTGCTTGAAGCCATTGGACTCAAACGGAAAGGCTTCAATACTATGAATGGCTTCAGACAACTCGTCAGAAAAGAACTAGCTTCAGGAGATTCAATGTGATGCTGTAAGTATTCTGCAAATGAATGCAGACTATGGGAACCAAGGGATTCTCCCACGGACATGTACATGTGACATAATTAGAGATGCGAGGGAAGGGGAAGAGGTCATATGCATTCTCAGAAGATTTTGAAGATAAATTAGTTTGAAGACATTGACCTCATAGTGCGAAGACATTCACTTATTTGAAGTGAGTTGGTTCCAGATTTGTACGAATCCAGGAATAAGTACAACTGAGGAATCTAACTAGTTGAGAGGCATAAGTGAATATACTTGCAGGTTATGAGATGCAAAAACAGAAAGATCAGGATTTGGAAGTTTAGAAACCACTTTTGGGTGAAGTGGATGGACTCATCAGATCGAAAAAGTGGTAAAAGGCGAGTTTATTTACCACTTGAAGAACTGCTAGACAAGGCGGAATGGATGTTGAGCAGTCCAATCTCCCGCGCCCTAACTTTTGGGCGGAAGACACCTACGGCAGCAGCGGAGAAGACGAGGTCTGCGACCGACTTGAAGATGGCGTCGAAGAGGTCATCGCAGTTAAGCGCTTTGTCTCCGACGACGACTCGAGCTAGTGGTGGCGCTAGGGTTTGAGCGAGATGGCGAGGTGGGAGAGGAGATAATGACCGCGTGGGTGAGTATCCATAAGGTGAAGGGCTGCGCGGCGCAATTACACAGGTGCCCCTGGCGATTCACATCTGGTGGACATGTGGTGTGCATGCAACTTACGGAGAGTTGTTCCATGTTCCCACGCGCGCATAGTATGTCGGGTGGTCGTTCCGGGTTCTCCGGTATTCAGGCAAAAGATATATAGCATTAAAATATTTTTAAATGTGTGTCTCTATATCTTCAGCTGACAAGGACACGGTGAAGACATTCGACACTTGTCAACAGAATGCATATGACTAGACAGAAAGAATTTGAGGAAGAAGCACAGAAGGGTTAGGGTCCAATCGCATTCACTTAGTTCAGAAAATGGCAAGTTTAAAGACATAGCTATAAGTGAATGTTGTAGAGGACAGAACACACACACACACACACACACACACACACACACACATATATATAGATATATAAGATTAGACCAAATTGACATCGCGAAGATAAACTCTGAAGTCAAATCAATGTTGAAGACAAACCAAATATGAAGATAATGCAATCATGACGCCAAATTACAATCTTGGAGAAAGTTTGGTGGTGGCGTTACCCACAATATAGGAAGTATTCAACCCAGACACGGGGCACAATAATCATGGCGCTGCGAAGTCAAATTCCACATTAATGTATTCACACTTAGAGGGTAAGTCTTCATGAATTGAAGATATACGTTACTTCGTGTGTTGCACATCTAAGTCATCAACATGCATAAGCAGTAGGATGTGTGTCCATTCACAGGACAGTCGAGGATTCTAAGATATTTAGCTCACACCGTAGCTTGCAAAACCTTTTCTCATCCAAGGGCTTTGTGAAGATATCTACCAGTTGCTCTTCAGTGCTGATGTGAGTGATATCAATGTCTTCCTTCAACACATGATCCCTGAGAGAATGATGTCGTATTTGAATGTGCTTTGTATTCGAGTGTTGAACTGGATTCTGAGCAATCTTGATGGCACTCTCATTGTCGCAGTAGAGTGGCACGTGCTTCATGGTGATGCCATAGTCCTTGAGCGTTTTCTTCATCCAGAGAAGCTGAGCGTAGAAAGATCCAACAACAATGTATTCAGATTCAATAGTGGAGAGTGATCCAAGTTCTACTTCTTTGGAGACCAACAATCAAGAGATCGTCCAAGAAAGTGACATGTGTCTGATGTGGACTTGCGATCAACCTTGTCACCAGCATAATCAGCATATGATAATCCAACTAGATCAAACTCTGAGCCCTTTGGATACCATAATCCAAGTGTTGGGGTGTAAGCCAAATATCAAAGAATTCGCTTCACTGCTAGGTGATGTGATTTCTTTGGTGCTGCTTGGAATCGGGCAAACATGCAAACGCTAAGCATTATATCAGGCCTAGATACACATAAGTATAATAAAGAACCAATCATGGATCGGTATACCTTTTGATCGAACTCTTTACCATTGTCATCAGGGCCCAATTGGCCTTTTGTTGGCATGTCGTCGTGTACCCTTGGCCGTCTTGCATTCCAATCTTCTTCAGGAAATCTTTGAGGTACTTCTCTTGTGATATGAAGATGCCATTTCTCTGTTGATGAATTTGAAGACCGAGGAAGAACTTCAGATCACCCATCATGGACATTTGATATTGCTCTTGCATCATATGCTCAAACTCATCACTATATCTCTTGTCAGTGCAGCCGAAGATAATGTCATCCACATAGATTTGGCATACAAACAGTTTACCATCATATGTCTTCCTGAAGAGAGTAGGATCTAGAGAACCAGGTTTGAAGCCTTTTCTCTTCAGGAAGTCTTTGAGTGTGTCATACCAAGCGCGAGGTGCTTGTTTGAGGCCATACAGTGCCTTATTGAGCTTGTATACCACGTGAGTACGCTTTGGGTCTTCAAAACCCAGTGGTTGTGCCACATGCACTTCTTCTTCAATTTTGCCGTTGAGGAAGGCACTCTTTACATGCATTTGATACATAAGAATGTTGTTGTGGTTGGCATAAGCTAGCAGTATGCGAATGGCTTCAAGCCTAGCCACAGGAGCAATGGTTTCATCGAAGTCAATCCCTTCCACTTGTGTGTAACCTTGAGTAACGAGATGAGTCTTGTTTCTGACAACTTGACCATGCTCATCTTGTTTGTTGCGATAGATCCATTTGGTGCGAATGATATTGTGCTTGCGAGGATCAGGACACTTTACTAGCTCCCATACATTATTCAGCTCAAATAGTTGAATCTCTTCTTGCATAGCTTGAATCCATTCAGGTTCCATGAAGGCTTCATCAACTTTCTTGGGTTTGAGACAAATACAAAGTGCCCACCGGAATTTGCTAGCTGTGTTGCTCTTGAACGAGTGAGTGGACCAGGTACATTGATACTATCAATTGTCTTCTCAATCTGGACTTCATTCACAACACCAGGATGTACTAGATGAAGTTTTTGCCCTTGCTGACCATTTTCTTCATCTTTAGCATTGGCTTCAAGTTGAGCATTGTCTTCATGTAGATTAGGTGCAGAAATGATGATTTCCTCTTCAGCCTGTTCTTCGGTAGGTATGATTTCTCTAGTACCCATTAGCTTGATAGATTCACTTGGAGTAGCTTCATCTAGCACATTGGTATGTTCTCTCTTTGCGAGCCGTTAGTCTCATCGAACCGCACATCCACAGTTTCAACCACTTTGCAGTGAAAGAGGTTGAAGACTCTGTAGGAGTGCGAATCCTTTCCATAACCAAGCATAAAACCTTCATGTGCTTTCGGTGTAAATTTTAAAGTGTGATGTGGATCCTTGATCCAGCACCTAGCACCAAAAACTCTGAAATAGCTGAGATTTGGCTTCTTACAAGTCAGGAGCTCATATGATGTCTTCTATAGGAACTTAAGAAGATAAACTCTGTTGATGATGTGGCAAGTGGTGTCAATGGCTTCAGGACAGAACTTTCTTGGAGTCTTGTACTCATCAAGCATCATACGTGCCATCTCAACGAGGGTCATGTTCTTGTGCTCCATGATGCCATTCTGCTGAGGTGTGTATGGAGCAGAGAACTCATGTGTGATGTCGAATGTGTCGAGATAAGTGTCGAGGCCAATGTTCTTGAATTCTGTGTCGTTGTCACTTCTGGTGTGCTGGATCTTGATGCCATAGTTCGTCATGGCACGATTGGCAAATCATCGGAAGACATCCTGCACTTTAGTCTTGTAGAGAATTATGTGCACCCATGTGTATCTTGAGTAATCATAAACAATGACGAAGCCATAGAGACATGAAGTGGTAGTAAGGGTGGAGTAATGAGTAGGGCCAAAAACTACATGTGAAGAAGATCGAAGGGGCGTGTTGTCGTCATGATTGTCTTCGAGGGATGCTTTGCCCTTGTCTTCTTCCTAGCTTCACAGGAACCACACTGATGATCCTTCTTGAACTTGATGCCCTCGATGCCAATGACATGATTCTTCTTTGCGAGAGTGTGCAAGTTCCTCATGTCGGCATGCCCTAGCCTCCAATAGAGCCAACACTCTGAAGCTTTTGCAAGAAGACATACGACCAGCTATGCTCCTTCGGAGAAATCTACCGTATACAGATCGTCTCTTCAATCGCCTTCGAAGACCAGAGATTTTTCAGATTCCATAATCACAAGGCAACGATATTTTCCAAATATCACAATCATGTTCAGATCACAAAGCATTGAGAGAGACATTAAGTTGAAACCATGGGATTCAACAAGCAGCACTTTATCCATGTGGTGATCCTTTGACATTGCAACTCTACCTAGGCCCAATACCTTGCTTTTACCAATGTTAGCAAAGGTGATGTGACTCTTTTCAGATGGACGTAGGGTTGAATCCATAAGAAGACTTTGATCACCAGTCATGTGGTTAGTGCATCCACTATCCATAATCCATTCAGTAGCCTTCGGAGCCGTACCCTATAGTGCAGTTAGGGGGGATAGGCTTCACAAAGAGAAGTATGAAGCATAAACATTTGACGAACAAGCATACACTAGTATGCGTTAGTGCTATACAAACGGTTTTTTAACCCCTTTCCGTGACAGCATTTGGAACCGTCACCAAGTGAGTGTGGGCGATAGGGGGGTCCTTCCCACACGACCCAGAAACCGTCGGGGATAGGCCCTCCTCGGACACAGGCTGGGGCAAAATGAGCTCGTGTGCGATTGGGCGAGGCATCGAAACCCAACCATTTCTGTTCATATGTACATTCCAAATGGTGAATCCCGGAAAAACATTTCCGTTCATATGTATATCACACACAGTCAATCCAAGGAATACATTTCCGTTCTTATGTACATCCCAGATAATCAATGTAGGGAAAATGTTTCTGTTCATATGTACATCCCACATAGGTTCATTTATAGGCTCGTGTGTGATACGTGTAACTATCACACACGCTCTGCCTTGGTTAACCGTTTGATTTTATCAACTACATCACACATGATTTGATGAAGAAAACTGTGTGGTATTGGGCTATCCATGACAAGTGCTTTTTACTGCTAGAACAGTTTGCAAAGTTCCATGAGACATTTAGCAGGTTTATTAGTTTACAATTAATAATTCCAGTATTACGCAAATTCACATTTCATATCGAACCGCTATTTGCCAATTTCATATCAGGCACATAAATATATTTTAACATCACGGTACGATAGCTACCTAAAAATAGCATAGTACAACATATAGCTAGTTCAACTTCGTAAGAACAATATATTCATTTCCCTAGTCGAGATCATCCAGGCTCATCTTATCCTCCTCTGCTTTCAGTTCAGTAAGAACCTGTTTTGCACTGGCCAACTGGAAAAGTGCCTCCTCCTTCGCCAACACCATCTTAGCAAAGTCTGATCTAAAAAATCTGAGCTCATTCTCCACCTTCCTCTTTTTATCCCACATCTTCAAATATTCTTCAGCGTTGACAACACTTTTTCTAAGCCTACCTCTGTTCTCTTTCTCATACATGCTCCAGAGCTTTATTAGGCACATCTTCAAAGATGGTGACCACTCTTGATCAACCCACTCCAAGTAAGAACACTTCCGTTCATCCAATAATATTTAAAACTAGATCAATAACAATTGTAGGGGAATGGGTTTATAGAACATCGAAAATCATGAATGCTTATTGTGAAAAACTGAAGAAACTTGTTAATAATGACATATCTTCTCAAAAAGATCAATATGCAAATGAATTAGTTGCTACTGAGAGAACAACCAAATTATAAAACATCAGAAGCTATAATTAACTACAACAATGCTACAAGTTCTTACTCATGTACAATAAATAAGAAATTGAATGTTTTATGAGGAAGGTAAATATAGCTGGAACAACATAGCGACTGTGTTTGGATGACAACAAATTGATACTAACAGGTACATGCACAAATTTAGTAACATAGAAGTAATAGCACTAAGGCCGTCCACTATGTATGCCAGAACTGGTGTAAAGACAACTGTTGCTAAATCTCGCACCGGTGCCCTGCACTGGCGAGGCGATGCAGTGGAAACAAATCCAGGACCCGGACTCCGGGGCACCTAGCTGCTCTGATGCCCAGTTCCTTCATGCCATAAAGATTTAGTATTTTAATGCTTGGTTTCTCGGATGTGTGGACCAAAGTTAGCTGCACAAACTGCTGAAGGGGTGCCAAATAATTTTATAATGGCACCGCTGATGAGATGGCAACAATTTTAGATACTAGGTTACAAACTATGACACTTTCTTAGGATGCGTTTAGTTGAAGGTGTGGTATGAATGGGTCGGGACCGTGATAGTGTCTGAATCACATCTAACAAATGATTTGTAACAACGAAAGAGGGTCTAACCTTCTCTGCACATGCCAGAAAGTTCCTCCCACTGTCCACAGATTCAAACGCAACTAGCATCACGCATGGAGATTGATGGTGACAACGAGTAAACAGATCTTCAGCCACCCCACTCCATTCGTTGCAGCTGATGGTCCTAGGGAGCTACAAGAGGAAGAAATGACTCAAATCGACCGCCAGGTAAAAATCCTTCATTCCAAGTCATAGCCCTAGAGACAGAGAAGAGAGGCATACCCGGGTGGTGAAGGAGACGTCGGAGGAGGAGGAACCGCAGGAGAGGTCTTTGAAGAAGACCATGGCGACCCCGGCGGTAGGATGCGAGACGGCGAGAGCGAGGAAGCGTCTATAGCTTAGGAAGGAAGGAGGAAATAGGGGAAATGTGACTTGTGGTCATGGAGAAAAGGGGGTGGGGAAGTGGGGCGTTAAAAACAAGCATAATTACACATAATTTTAAAACAAGGCCTAAGTACACATAATTTTAACAAATCTGCTGCCGCGCCAGCCTATGCATCGCTGGTGTGAGATGAGACGTTGATGACTTGTCTTGGCGAGATGCCGCCATTGGTGGACTCCACGTCCCCCCTGCTGAAGTCGAACGCGTCCTCGTCCTCATCCTCAGTGTCGCCCTCAAGGTTGCAGTACTCATAGTAGAGGCTGCGCCAGAGCTCGCGTTGGTACTCCATCGCCAATTCCTCGACAGACATACTCTTCTCTACCTCAACCTTGGCCACGCGCAACTCCTCCTCCCAGCGCTCCTCGATCTCCGATGCCTCCTACATCTCCAGCTCCTTCTCGGTGACCTCATGAGGAAGTAGGTGCTCCATGGCCACCGCCACCTTTTCGGACGTGGGTTGCATGCTGGATTCCAAGGTGGCCTGGAATGTCTTGGCGTGTGCGTCCTCGATCTTGGCGTGGATGGCCTCGACCCGGGACAGGGCGACATCGACGACACATACGACAACTCAAGTGCTCTCGGTGTTTGCAGCCACCGTCGCCGCAGCAGCTGCAGCCATCTCAACTGCTCCAGCTGCCCTGTCGGCTACCACAGACGCCCTCTCGATGGAAGCGGCATCTGCCCTGTAGGTGGCTGCACTCTCAGCGCAGGCGGCGGCGCTCGGGGGGAACGCGGCCATTGTACAAGCCTTCACGAAGCATTTCCACAACATCATCTTCGCAAGAAAGGGTGCGAGAATGGGGATCAGGATTCGTGGATTCGGGGGTAGCCGGCATTGGAGCAGACGAGCCGGCGAAGCTTAATTAAGGAGGAAGACTTAAATAGACCCATAAATTTTCATCACAAACGGTTCCTACAAAACAACTTTGTGATGTTGTAGATATTTTTTATTAGCTGCTAAAGACGAATTTGGAGTAAATTGGCAATGGATGGTGTTTTAAATGTACGAGAAAATTTGTATTACTAATACAACTGTCATGTCAAATTTTGGAAAATTTCAGGGGTCATTTGACCTTTTAAGACATGTAAGTGATTTTCTAGCCTTTTAATGACCGTAATTCAAATTAGAACTTGATGTACATGCAAAGGCTATCCATAACGGTTTGGAAAATCATATTTGTGTACTTGTGTGCGATTTAATTCCATGTGTAGTAAAATTTAAGGAATTTACAAACATATTGGTCTAACGCCTATGACACAATTTAGCATGGAGTGCCACGGCATTTAAATTACAAAATATTAAAAAAAAGTCAGAAACACATGAAACCTTGGTTGATGTAATGTCATGCCACCAAGTTGATGTGGTAAAAAATTTGGCATGTTTGAAGAAAGTTTGGAAACACACCCCTCACAAACTGGAGCAACTCACTAGAAGGCTCGTGGTCCTGAGAGGGAAACAATGAATGTTTGATGACGGACGGGAGATAGCTTCCTCTAACGGCCTTCAATTTTTTTATGTGTAACATGCACTAATACAACTGTCATGTGAAAATTTGGAAAATTTCAGGGGTCATTTGACCTTTTAAAGACATTTAAGTGATTTTCTAGCCATTTAATGAACGTAATTCAAATTTGAACTACATCTACATGCAATGGCTAACCATAACGGTTTGAAAAATACACATATGTACTTGTGTGCCAGTTAATTCCATGTGCAGTAAATTGGAAGGAATTTTCAAACATATTGGTCTCACGGCATGGACACATGCATGGAGTGCCATGGCATTTTAATTCCAAAAGATTAAGAAATGATCATAAAAACATGAAACCTTGCTTGATTTAATGTCATGCCACCAAGATGATGTGGTAAAAAAATTGGCATGTTTGCGAAAGTTTGGACACACACCCCACACAAACTGGAGCAACTCACTAGAAGGCTCGTGGTTCCGAGAGGGAACAATGCATGTTTGATGATGAAAGGGAGATAACTTCCTCTTACGGCCTTCAATTTTTTTCTACATTTAGCATGCACTAATACAACAGTCATGTGAAAATTTGGAAAATTTCAGGGGTCATTTGACCTTTTAAGACATTTAAGTGATTTTCTAGCCTTTTAATGACCCTAATTCAAATTAGAACTAGATCTACATGCAACGGATAACCATAACGGTTTGAAAAATCATATTTGTGTACTTGTCTGCGAGTTAATTTCATGTGTAGTAAATTAGAAGGAATTTTTAAACATATTGGTCTCACTTTATGGACACATGCATGGAGTGCCATGGCATTTTAATTCCAAAAGATGAAAAAATAATTAGAAAAACATGAAAGCTTGCTTGATGTAATGTCATGCCATCAAGATGATGTGGTAAAAAAATTGGCCTATTTGACGAAAGTTTGGACACACCCCCTCACAAACCGCAACAACTCACTATAAGGCTCGTGGTTCCGAGAGGGAACAATGCATGTTTGATGATGAACGGGAGATGGCTTCGTCTTACAGCCTCCAATTTTTTTCTACATTTAGCGTGCACTAATACAACAGTCATGTGAAAATTTGAAAAATTTCAGGGGTCATTTGACCTTTTAAGACATTTAAGTGATTTTCTAGCCTTTTAATGACCCTAATTCAAATTAGAACTAGATGTACATGCAACGGCTAACCATAACGGCTTGAAAAATCATATTTTTGTACTTGTGTGCGATTTAATTCCATGTGTAGTAAATTAGAAGGAATTTTCAAACATATTGGTCTCACTTTATGGACACATGCATGGAGTGCCATGGCATTTTAATTCCAAAAGATTAAAAAATGATTAGAAAAACATGAAAGCTTGCTTGATGTAATGTCATGCCATCAAGATGATGTGGTAAAAAAATTGGCCTGTTTGACGACAGTTTGGACACACCCCCTCACAAACCGCAGCAACTCACTATAAGGTTCGTGGTTCCGAGAGTGAACAATGCATGTTTGATGACGAACGGGAGATAGCTTCCTCTTACGGCCTCCAATTTTTTTCTACATTGAATGTGCACTAATACAATTTTCATGTGAAAATTTGGAAAATTTTAGGGGTCATTTGACCGTTTGAAGACATTTAAGTGATTTTCAAGCCATTTAATGATCGTAATTCAAATTTGAACTACATCTACATGCAATGGATAACCATAATGGTTTGAAAAATCATATTTGTGTACTTGTCTGTGAGTTTATTTCATGTGCAGTAAATTAGAAGTAATTTTCAAACATATTGGTCTCATGGCATGGGCACATGCTTGGAGTGCCATTGAATTTTAATTCCCAATTTTTTGAAAATGATCAGAAAAACATGAAACCGTGCTTTGTGTAATGTCATGCCACCAAGTTGATGTGGTAAAAAAATTGGCCAGTTTGATGAAAGTTTGGACACACACCTCTCACAAACCAGAGCATCTCACTAGAAGGCTCGTGGTTCCGAGAGGGAACAATGCATGTTTGATGACGAAAGGGAGATAGATTTCCTCCTACGGCCTTCAATTTTTTTCTACATTTAGCATGAAGTAGTAGAACTATCATGTGAAAATTTGGAAAATTTCAGGGGTCATTTGACCTTTTAAAGACATTTAAGTGATTTTCTAGCCATTTAATGACCGTAATTCAAATTAGAACTACATCTACATGCAATGGCTAACCATAACGGTTTGAAAAACATATTTGTGTACTTGTGTGCGAGTTAATTCCATGTGCAGTAAATTGGAAGGAATTTTCAAACATATTGGTCTCATGGCATGGACACATGCATGGAGTGCCATGGCATTTTAATTCCAAAAAATTAAAAAATGATTATAAAAACATGAAACCTTGCTTGATGTAATGTCATGCCACCAAGATGATGTGAAAAAAATTTGGCCTATTTGCGAAAGTTGGGACACACACCCCACACAAACTGGAGCAACGCACTAGAAGGCTCGTGGTTCTGAGAGGGAACAATGCATGTTTGGTGATGAAAGGGAGATAACTTCCTCCTACGGCCTTCAATTTTTTTCTACATTTAGCATGCACTTATACAAAAGTCATGTGAAAATTTGGAAAATTTCAGGGGTCATTTGACCTTTTAAGACATTTAAGTGATTTTCTAGCCTTTTAATGACCCTAATTCAAATTAGAACTAGATGTACATGCAACGGCTAACCATAATGGTTTGAAAAATCATATTTGTGTACTTGTGTGCGAGTTAATTCCATGTGTAGTAAATTAGAAGGAATTTTCAAACATATTGGTGTCACGCCATGGACATATGCATGGAGTGCCATGGCATTTTAATTCCAAAAGATTAAAAAATGATTAGAAAAACATGAAAGCT
This sequence comes from Triticum urartu, assembly GCF_003073215.2. Taxonomy (NCBI): domain Eukaryota; kingdom Viridiplantae; phylum Streptophyta; class Magnoliopsida; order Poales; family Poaceae; genus Triticum; species Triticum urartu. The sequence goes on along the minus strand of NC_053028.1, from coordinate 489,242,104 downwards.
TGCTTGATGTAATGTCATGCCATCCAGATGATGTGGTAAACAAATTGGCCTGTTTGACGAAAGTTTGGACACACCCCCTCACAAACCGAAGCAACTCACTATAAGGCTCGTGGTTCCGAGAGGGAATAGTGCATGTTTGATGACGAACGGGAGATAGCTTCCTCTTACGGCCTCCAATTTTTTTCTACATTCAATGTGCACTAATACAACTATCATGTGAAAATTTGGAAAATTTCAGGGGTCATTTGACCTTTTGAAGACATTTAAGTGATTTTCTAGCCATTTAATGATCATAATTCAAATTTGAACTACATCTACATGCAACGGCTAACCATAATGGTTTGAAAAATCATATTTGTGTACTTGTATGCGAGTTAATTTCATGTGCAGTAAATTAGAAGTAATTTTCAAACATATTGGTCTCACGGCATGGGCACATGCATGGAGTGCCATGGCATTTTAATTCCAAAAATTTAAAAAATGATCAAAAAAACATGAAACCTTGCTTGATGTAATGTCATGCCACCAAGTTGATGTGGTAAAAAAATTGGTCTGTTTGACGAAAGTTTGGACACACACCCCTCACAAACCAGAGGAACTCACTAGAAGGCTCGTGGTTCCGAGAGGGAACAATGCATGTTTGATGACGAACGGGGAGATAGCTTCCTCTTATGGCCTTCAAATGTTTTCTACGTTTAACGTGCACTACTGCAACTTTCATGTGAAAATTTGAAAATTCTAGGGGTCATTTGACCTTTTAAAGACATATAAGTGATTTTCTAACCATTTAATGACCGTAATTCAAATTTGAACTACATTTACATGCAATGGCTAACCATTACGGTTTAAAAAATCATATTTTTATGTACGTGTGTGCGAGTTAAAAAATCATTAGACGATGTAAATATTTGGTGTTCAAAGAAGAAAATGTAAAGATCTGGCAAGACAACTGGCCCCCACACGATTGGCACTCTATTTCATGGATCGAGGTTTGGTAGGTGAGTGGCGGGTGTCATTAATCAGACACGATTCTGTATTGGAAACTATCAGCTATTATGTTCACACACGGATTTTGCTGTGGGAATTGATACGTCTCCATCGTATCTATAATTTTTGATTGTTCCATGCCAATATTCTACAACTTTTACAAACTTTTGCCAACTTTTTATACTACTTTTGGGACTAACATATTGATCCAGTGCCCAGTGGCAGTTCGTGTTTGTTGCATGTTGCAACTTATCAAACGGAGTCCAAACAGGATAAAAACTTATGGAGATTTTTTTTGGAATATATGTGAATTTTGGGAAGTGGAATCAACGCGAGACGATGTCCGAGGGGCCCACAACGGTGAGGGGCGCGCCCCAGGGGTAGGGTGCTCCCTGGGCCCTCGTGGCCACTCCGTAAGCCGGTTGGTGCCCTTCTTTCACCGCAAGAAAGCCAATATCCGGAAAAAAATCGTGTCAAATTTCAACCAAATCGGAGTTACGGATCTCCAGGAATTTAAGAAACGGTGAAAGGGCGGAATCAGGGAGCGCAGAAATAGAAGGAAACAGAGAGAGAGAGAGAAATCAAATCTCGGAGGGGCTCTCGCCCCTCTGATGCCATGGAGGCCATAGACCAGAGCGGAAACCCTTCTCCCATCTAGGGGGAAGGTCAAGGAAGAAGAAGAAGAAGAAGGGCTCTCTCCTGGTGGCGCGGGAACACCGTCGGGGCCATCATCGAGAGAACTCTTCACCCCTCTATGCATAGGTATAACCCATCTTTTACCCGCTGTAATCTCTACTTAAACATGGTGCTCAACGGTATATATTATTTCCCAATTATGTATGGCTATCCTATGATGTTTGAGTAGATCCGTTTTGTCCTATGGGTTAATTGATGATCGTAATTTGTTTGAGTTGCATGTTTTATTATTGGTGTTGTCCTATGGTGCTCTCCGTGTCGCGCAAGTGTGAGGGATCCCCGCTGTAGGGTTTGCAATATGTTCATGATTTGCTTATGGTGGGTGGTGTGAGTGACAGAAGCACAGACCCGAGTAAGTAGGTTGTTTGCATATGGGAGTAAAGAGGACTTGATGCCTTATAATGGTATGGTTGGGTTTTACCTTAATGATCTTTAGTAGTTGCAGATGCTTCCTAGAGTTCCAATCATAAGTGCATATGATCCAAGAAGAGAAAGTATCTTAGCTTATGCATCTCCCTCAAATAAAATTGCAATAATGATTAGCGGTCTAGTTATCGATTGTGTAGGGACAAAATAACTTTCTCGTGACAAAAAGCTCTCTACTGAAACTAACTTAGTTGTGTCTTTATCTAAACAGCCCCTAGCTTTTATTTACATGCTCTTTATTATCTTGCAAACCTATCCAACAACACCTACAAAGTACTTCTAGTTTCATTCTTGTTCTAGGTAAAGCAAACGTTAAGTGTGCGTAGAGTTGTATCCGTGGTCGATAGAACTTGAGGGAATATTTGTTCTACCTTTAGCTCCTCGTTGGGTTCGAAACTCCTACTTATCGAAAGAGGCGACAATTGATCCCCTATACTTGTGGGTTATAAGGAATCATGTGTAATTCAAACTATAATACTCATGAATTCTGGCGACCGGCATGTGTACTGTTCCCGTCAATGTAGATTGCACCCGCCAATAAATACTACCTTGCTCACGTCGACCCGCCTGCACTCTCATCTACATCCTTCCCTCGCTCGGCCTCTCTCTCTCTCTCTCAAATCTCTACCATGGCGCCGCCGGTCTGCCCACGCGCCGATGAGGAGTCGCCGCCCCCAAGGACGCTCACTCGAAAAGAAGTGACGAGGACCCCTACACGCTGCCGATGAGGTTGCGCCGGACCCCCCATCTTTGGATTGGTTTTGGGGCCGTTACAATCTTTGTCTGTGGAAGTTGCTGCCGTCGGCTGAGAAAGCCATGCAAGTGGTGTTCAAGAAGGAGATGGCTGAGGAGGAAGCCAGGTACCAGGCGGCCTGTGAACCCCGTGATGCCGCCTGGAAAAAGGAGGCGATGGAGCTTTGGGGGCGGGCGCGTCTTCGTGTGGAGGAGGTGTACGAAGACGGGTACTTCGTGAGGAAGGTCAAAGGTGCTGAGCGCCTCATCGCTGCGTGGAGGTGGGCTGATAAGCTCCAGCGTGCCACCGACGAGGAGCTCCGATGGGCGCCCAACGAAATGGCAAGATCGTTCACACTCATCCGCGAGCAAGAGGCACATCGATACGTCAAGCGCTGCGAGGCAGAGGAATACTGCCTCCGCACTAGGAAGACGTCGTGCACCAGGGAGCTGCTGGCGAGGGGCTGCCGGAATACTCGCCCCAAGAGGGATTATTAGTTTTAGTATTGTTTTTCTTTCAATTTTATGCATTGTACCTAGTAGTTAAGTATCATCACGTATATCCTAGGGACTACGCACACAACCAGGATCAACTGTATTGTACCAAGCTTTAGCATCACCCTTTAATGAGAACGGAAATAACTTGAGGATACAGTAATAGCGAGTTTTCTCATCATGAGTAAAAAGGGTGGCTATGTCGTTCAACTTAGTAAGATGTGCCACAACAGTTTCAATTCCATAACCATGGAAAGGATCAGATTCAACCAAAGTAATTAACTCTGGGTCGATAGAGAATTCATAATCCTTATCATCAATAAAGATAGGTGAAGTAGAAAAGTTAGGATCATATTGCATTCTAGCATTCAGAGATTTTTATTTATACTTGCATAATAATTTCTCTAGATCATCTCTATCCTTACAAGCAAGAATGTCTCTAGTTGTCTCTTCATTCATAGCATAGCCTTCCGGTACCTTAGGAAATTCATATCTAGGAGGGCTAGTTCTAGTAGGTGTTTCAAGATTTTTAGTTTCAAGCTCAACACAAGTTTCAAAAACATAATGTTGTCTTACTTTAGCAATTTGTTCATCAAGAAAATCACCTAATGGCACATCATCATCATCAAGCAAGGTACTAGCATCATCATAAGTATCATTCATAATAGAAGTAGCATCATCAACAACTTGTGACATATCAGGATTAATAGCATGTCGTGGTGTTGCAAGTTTACTTATAACAGAAGGTGAATCTAAAGCAGAACTGGATGGCAGTTCCACTACAAAAAAAAGACACATCTGTGACATTTTGGGCCGAACGAATTTTTTTCCTGTCATGCTTATGACACTTCTATGACGATAATTGTGACAAAACCCGGTATCATCATAGATGTGGTGGGGTCCTACTTCTATGACAGAAAATGGGCTTTTCGTCCAGGGCGGGCCGGAGACGCAGCTGCATGACATTCTTTGGGCTGTCCATGACGAAAAAAACCATGGTAGAAGCGAGGGCGAGGAAAATATCGGGGGACTTCCTGGTCACGGTGGGTGGTCGGGGGCCGAGCGATGCGCATTTCTCTCATATGTACGCGCGTGTGAGCGATGCGTTGCGCTCTAACTGAACCCGAGCAAGGCGTTGGGCTCTAACTGAACCCGAGCGATTGCACTGCAGGCTATGCATTACTGAACCCAAGCGATCGACTAATCCCTTGCTGTTAACTGAGCTAGACTGATTCCTTTGCTACTACTGCTAACTAAAGCTGATCGAACTCTGCTGCCTCCTTCCCTGGATGAATAATGAGCGTTGTTGGGGGGTTTGGATGAATAGTTCCCGGTGGGATGTTGGATGAACATGACCCCGTGGTAGTAGAGGCCATTGCCGCTGGATGAACATGACCCCGATCGATCGAGCCGGTTGGGGGGTGGATGAACAGGACCTCGTGGTGGGCTGGTTGAACAGTAGCCGGTGGAGGACCGGATGAACAGTAGCCCATGGAGGGGTGGTTTAATAGGACCCCGTGGAGAGGGTTGGTTGAATAGTAGCCGGTGGAGGAGCGCGCAGTGGATTCTGGATGAACAGGAACCCATGGATGAACAGTCACAGGTGGAGGCCAGAGGAGGTCGACGGTGGATGAAACAGTAGCCCGAAGAGGCAGTCGATGGTGGAGATGAATAATATCCCGTGGAGTCCCGTTTTGCGGTACGCCACACCCCTCCTGATGAACAAGACCCCCGTTTCGACCGTAGCGCTCCAACACAAGTCCGTTTCCTCCATTTTGCGGTACGCCACACCCCTCCTGATCAACAGGACCCTGTTTCCACCGTAGGAGCTCCAAGAGAAGTGCGTTTCCTCCGTTTTGCGGTACGCCAGACCCCTCCCGATGAACAGGATCCTGTTTCGACCGTGGCCGGCCGAACACAAGGTCATTTCCTTCGTTCTGTGGCCAGGCCTCGTTTCCATCGGCTGTTCCGTCCAAGCCGGTTGGCTCCCGATGAACAACAGCTTTTCCTTACCTCCCGATGAACACTATGCATTCCGTTGCCTCCCCATGAGCACGAGGACGATGCAGTTTCTCCGTTGCGACCCAGCCTTGTACACGAGCCCTGGCCGTACGTATGCGCGAGTAGGCATTCGAGACCCCTCCCGTATGTATGTACATGGCCGTATTTACTTTCTTGCACCCTGGTCGCTGTACATACATGTACATGCTACGTACGCGCCTCTACTACGACATGTGCGCGTCTCTACTACAACACGTGCCCTTCCTTACATGGCCACGGTTCATCGCTGCAGCCTGCAGACAGACCGACTGTATGTACGTACACGTTCACGACTAGAATGACAATGCTACGTATTCGACCAGGTGGGTCCCGACTGTCAGGCACTTCCTTGCGTGCGAAGATGTAGTTGGTGAGTCCCAGCAGTCAGGGGGGCGAATAATTTTTTTTCCCGTAATATGGACGCACTTCCTTCCGTGCGAAGATGTGATGGCTGCTGCAACTACGTCGGTAATTCCCTGGAGAGGTAGGGATGATGTAGCACAGCGACGGTAGGTATTTCCCTCAGTTATGAAACCAAGGTATCGAACCAATAGGAGAACCAAGCAACACAACGTAAACATCACCTGCACACTAACAACAACACCTTGCAAACTGACGTGTTAAAGGGGTTGTCAATCCCTTCTGGTGTACGGCGCTAGAAATTGCATGTTGACTGGAGAAAGTTGTAATAGATTGAAATAATAGATCACATATAAAATAAAGTGCAGCAAATTATTTTTGGATTTTTGGTTTAATAGATCTGAATAAAAATGCAAAGGAAAAGTAGATCGCAAGGCAAATATAAGAGAAAGAAGACCCGGGGGCCATAGGTTTCACTAGTGGCTTCTCTCGAGAAAAATAGGAAACGGTGGGTAAACAAGTTACTATTGGGCAATTGATAGAACTTCAAATAATCATGACGTCACGTCCAAGATTAGTAGATCGTCTCCTGCCTGCATCTACTACTATTATTCCACACATCGACCGCTATCCAGCATGCATCTAGTGTATTAAGTTCATGGAAAAATGGAGTAATGCAATAAGAACGATGAGATGATATAGACAAGATCCGTTTATCTATATGGCAGTAGATATAGATCTCGTCTTTTTATCCTTAGTAGCAACGATACACCTGTGTCGGTTCCCTTTCTGTCACGGGGATTAAGCACCGTAAGATCGATCAAACCCACTACCAGGCACCTCTTTCCATTGCAAGATAAATAGACCAAGTTGGCCAAACAAAACCCAAATATTGGAAAATAAATACAAGGCTATATGAGATCAAAGAAACTCAAATAACTTTCATGGATATAAAAAGATATGACTGATCATAAACTCAACGTTCATAAGATCCCAACAAACACTCCGCAGAAGAGTTACATCATATGGATCTCCGAGACACCATTGTATTGAGAATTCAGCGAGAGAGAGAAATCCATCTAGCTACTAACTACGGACCCGAAGGTCTACAAAGAACTACTCACGCATTATCGGAGAGGCACCAATGGAGGTGGTGAACCCCATCCGAGATGGTGTCTAGATTGGATCTGGTGGTTCTGGACTCTGCGGTGGCTGGATGAATATTTCATTGATGCCTTTAGGGTTTCTGGAATATTGTGGTATTTATAGAGCAAAGGGGCGGACCGGGGGGCACCCGAGGTGGGCAAAACACACCAGGGCGCGCCCTGGTGGGTTGTGCCCCCCTCGGGGCACCCCCCAGATGCAACCAAGGCCCATTCCCTTCCTTCTGGCCCATAAAAATCATCTTGGAGTTTCGTGGCATCTTGACTCCATTTGATATTGATTTTCTGCGATGTAAAAAACATGGAAAAACAAGAACTGGCACTTGGCACTATGTCAATAGGTTAGTACCAAAAAATGATATAAAATGACTATAAAATGATTATAAAACATCCAAGATTGATAATAAAACAGCATGGAACAATCAAAAATTATAGATATGTTGGAGACGTATCAGCATCCCCAAGCTTAACTCCTACTCATCCTTGAGTAGGTAAGAGATAAAAACATAATTTTTGATGTGGAGTGTTGTTCATCAAGTCATATCATATTCTTTTCTTTATAGCATGGACATTTGGACATTTATGTGATTCAAAGCAATAGTCTAGTTTTGACATAATAATTTAGATACTAAAGCATATCAATAAGCAACCATGTCTTTCAAAATATCAATGCTAAAACAAGTTATCCCTAGCCCATCATGCTCAAACATTGATCCATTCATTTAACACACTCGAATATTAACTACACTCAATACTTAAGCATGATCATATGAAACACAAATCTAAGTGAAGCAAGAGAGTATTTAATCAAAAATTTACTACCCTCAAACAAATCTAAGTGAAGCAAGAGAGTATTTCTTAAAAATAACAAAGCACACTGTGCTAAAAAATATATATAAGTGAAGCACTAGAGCAAGTCCTAGCTCATAAAAGATTTAAGTAAAGCATAGAGAGCAATTCTAACAAGTCATGATATAATTTTGGGTCTCTCAAATAGGTGTGTCCAGAAAGGATTGCTGACTAAAGACACAAAATAAAAGAAGCAAAGACACATATCATACAAGACGCTCCAAGCAAAACACATATCATGTGACGAATAAAAATATAGTCTCGAGTAAAATACCGATAGTTGTTGGAAGAAAGTGGGGATGCAACTCGAGGGGCATCCCCAAGATTAGTTGGTTGCTCATTCTTGGATAATATCTTGGGATTCCGGGGCATACCCAAGCTTAGGCTGTTACATCCTTCCATCATCCATCATAAGATAACCCAAAACTTGAAAACTTCAATCATACAAAACTCAACAAAAACCTTTGTGAGATCCGTTAGTATAAGAATAAGAAACCACTACTATAAGTACTGTATCAAACCAATTCATATTTTGTTTTTATTATATCTACTGTATTCCAACTTTTATATGGCAAAAACTCATCAAAGAAAACCATAGAGCCGTCAAAATAGGAACACAACACAAAGAAAACAGAATCTGTCAAAACAGAACAGTCTGTAGCAATCTGACTATTTCGAATAATTATGTAACTCCAAAAATTATGCCAAATTAGGAAGGCCTGAGTAATTTGTATGTTGATCTAGTGCAATTTGAATGGGTATTTTATCTCTCTCTGGTAAAAAATGATAAATTGTTTCGTGAACGCAAACTTTCTGTTTTTTCAGCAAGATCAAACAACTATTGCCCAAGAAGATCCTAAAGGATTTACTTGGCACAAACACTAATTAAAATGTAAAAAAACACAATAATAAAAGTAGGATAATTGTGCTAACACTCAAGAATAGAAAGAAAAAAGAAAAAAAATTATTCATTGGGTTGCCTCCCAACAAGCGCTATAGTTTTACGCCCTTAGCTAGGCATAAAGCAAGGATCTAAGTTTTGCCATCTTTGGTTCTAGATCCATAAGATACCCTCATGCTTTATTCATATGGTGGCCTAATTATTGTTCTAGGAAAGTGTTCCATACATTTCCTCAAAGGAAATTGGAACTTAATATTCCCTTCTTTCATATCAATCACGGCACCGATAGTGCGTAAAAGCGGTCTACCAAGAATAATTTGACAAGACGGATCGCAATCAATATCAAGAACAATAAAATCTATGGGCACATAATTCCTATTTGCAAGAATAATAACATCATTAATTCTTCCCATTGTCTTTTTAATAGTAGAATCCGCCATGTGTAAATTCAAAGAACATTCTTCAAGATTGGTAAGACCAAGCACATCAGATAAACATTTCGGAATTGTAGAAACACTAGCACCCAATTCACACAAAGCAAACATTCATAATTTTTAATCTTGACTTTGATAGTAGGTTCCCATTCATCATGCAATTTTCTAGGAATTTATACTTCTAATTCCAACTTTTCTTCAAAGCTTTCATCATAGGATCAACAATATGTTTAGTAAAAGCTTTGTTTTGTTCATAAGCATGGGATGAATTTATCATGGATTGAAACAAAGAAATACAATCAATCAAAGAGCAACTATCATAATTAAAGTCTTTGTAATCCAAAATAGTGGGCACATCACTAGCTAAAGTTTTGACCTCTCCAAACCCACTTTCATCAATTTTCTGAACAAGATTTTCACCCTCCGAATTATTGGGATGCCTTCTACCTAAAGTTGACTCTTCTCCAGTCCCTTTTTCATCATTCTTAACTTTACTAAACAAGGAATCAATAGAAGAAACACCAATCATTTTAAGATCTTCATCTCTTTTGCAAGAATAATCACTAGAAAAAGTTTTTTCAAAAAATTCTCTTTTAGGTCTAAGCACAGTAGTTCTTTTCTTACTTTCATCCATAGAAATATAAAGAGCTTTAATTGATTCATCTAATTTAGGCAAAAAAATTCATCTCGAGATTTTCCACATCATGAGCAATTCTATCAACACTTCTAGATAAATCATCAATCTTATTCAACTTTTCTTCTATGGAAGTGTTGAAAACTTTTTGTGTATTGATAAATTATTTAATATTATTCTCAAGATCAGAGGTGTTCCTATTATTATTATAAGATTGATTTCCATAGGAATTACCATAACTGTGAGAGGAATTACTAGGAAAAGGCCTAGGATTAAGATTTCCTCTATAAGCATTGTTGTTGAAATTATTGTGAGAAATAAAATTCACATTAATGGCATCACTATTTTGCTCAATCAAAGTAGACAAAGGCATATCATTAAAATCAATAGGAGCACTTTTAC